>NC_051052.1:7800470-8100470 GCF_904848185.1 Acanthopagrus latus | reverse complement strand
GTGTTCATGTTGTGTTTTTTCCTCTGTAAAATGAATATCTTCTAATTTTGGGCTGTTGGTTAAAAAAGTGAAGGACATTATTTATTTATTCATTTTTTGGGATGAATCAGCAGTGTTAAAAAAAAAAATTAACCTCATTATTGCCCTTCAGGAAAGAATCATTTCATAAGCGTACCACATTAGGGATATTTTGAGGTTCATACCTTTACTTTGGGTATCTAATATATAATGTGCATGATTTATTGTAAATACATTACACTCACCATTAAAATTCAGTCATCATCTAGTCACCCCGAGCATTTGGAAAGGTGTTATATACGCTACAGTGAAGACTTTAAAGGGGGTGTAAATTACGTCTTTTCTAATCAATTTGAGATCTCCGCAAACTTGGATTACACAAAAGTAAATCTCACTTCCTACAATATGGGACTTTTAAAGTCTGAGTTTGGAAAAAAAAAAAAACACAAAAGAATAGCAAATTAAATGCAGGATTGAAGTGAAACTGTTGGCAATGGACACAGTACAGTATGCCTTCCCCTGCACATGAAGCAGAGAACAGGCGTGAACTCTCAGGGCTTTAGTGTGTTCAGTCAAGCTTCACTTTAAAAAAAAGGAAGGATGAAAATTTCACGTGAAACACTGCAGTGTAACATCTGAATAAACTAAGCCAGACAATCTAGGAGGCTACTGACACAGGAGACAGCTGGTGGTTGGCCCAACCTTATTAGGTCAGGTGTTTTGCCCGGGGATGTGCTCGGAGGCAGCACACACGCATGAACATTCATGCACTCGTAGATATACTACTGACTGTTAGTGAGGCTACCATGCAGGGGAGTATAATTTGAAAGCAGAGGAAAAAGGGAAAATGAGAGAATGCTGCGATGTCAAGATTTAGTATTAACACCACTTTCTAAGAATAGGAAACTTGCAGAGAAAAACAACCTACAGTGCATTTTCTCTGTTTTCTCTCTAGATTTCATGTTGTTGCAGAGGAACCTTCGTGTGAGAATTCACATCTCACCTTCTCTCTGTAAAGCCACGATACTTCACAGAGATTTACCTATACAGACAGACAGTCTAATGCTGTATTATCTCTTCTTTTCTGCTTCCCAAGCCTGTGACGCACACCTCAGAAAATTGTCATATGCGGACAGTGCTTTCAAACGAGGCATTAGGACTGAGTTAAATTGAATTACATCGCCACTTCCCGCTTTGATGGCGGCTATTAACTTTGCAAACAGTGCTGATGGTAAGCCTATCATATGGTGGCTGCTGTGTAACAGGATTGCGGGTTGGAGCACTTCATAGTGCCGAGCGAGCAGCTGTGGCGGAAAAAAAGTAACAGGACTGCTCACCACGGCTGCTGCAGTGAGGGTGACGGCGGTCGGGGAGACGCGTGCTGGAGCGGTGGAGGTGTAACAAAGAGCTGCAGCACCCCCAACAGAGGGTAGAGACACACCGACATGCAGCAAGGCAATGAAAGGAAGCGTGTGTGTATGTGTTCTTATGGGCAGTTATTTTCTGGGCCCTTATTGTTGATCAATGTGTCTTTTGTATTTGTATGTTCTTTATGGCACTGATGGCTCACAGATGTTCAGTGTGTGTTTGTGAACGAGTGGGAGTACATGTGTGAGGTGGACTCATATAATGACCGCACAAAGGGCAAACAGAAAGCAGGGAACCAAAAGAAGCATGTGAAGCAAATAAGGAAAGGAACTGATGAAAAAGAGGAAGGGAAAGAGAGAAAGGATGAAATTACCGAGAAGGAGAAGAGGGGAACAAGGACCATTGCCATAGCAACAGCAGTTTTTCTGCCATCCAGCAATAAGTGCTGGATGTCAGATGCCAGCTCTTGGTATTAAAATCGATTAAAAGAGGAAAATATGCAGCAAGTCTGTAAAATCTGGCGGTGTGACTTATAGATCATCATAGGAGCTGGAGGCTTACAGAAAGCGTACGACACAAATAAAGTCTGTGGGATAAAAAGAAAAAGAAAAAAAAACATAATGGTGGATACAAGCGGATATAAACACACACACACACAAAATGAACCTGAAACACAAACACTGCCTCATTCTGAATTTCCGACAGAGCAGGTGGAAAATAAAATGTAATGTTCTGTTTAGTGGCTGAAAAAAGCTGAAAACTATTACAACCTCCAGAAAATGTGCACCGCATTTATGAAGTTGTTTCCCCTCATTGTTGGCATGCTGTGAAAATGTCACAGACTGTTATTGTTCCTTGTATTTGCTGTTGCATAACGCAGCTCTGTCTCTTTCTCTTTGCTCGTGTTATCAGCTCATTTGCACTCTCTCTTCCATATTCCTGTCTTTTTCAACAAGTTGGAACTTGGTTGTAACTTGATCAAAAAGTAGAAATGTCCATCCCTCGTCCATGTGGACTCTTGGATGCTTGTGTTTTTGTGACTAAAGCTGTGCATAAGTTGAAGGGGTTTGACCAGTCAGTGACAAAAACCATGGTTAAATATTTCACACACTGTGATAAACTGATAAGCTTTTTTCTTTTTTTTTCACTGCAACTAGTCCAACTCAATGAAACAAACTGAAATCAGTTTCTGTGTGTGTCTTGTATCTTTCACAAATTACATTTGTGTTATTTTGTAATGTGTTATTTTTTCTATCTTTCAATACTTTGCTGCTTTAAAATGATTTTAAACCAACACTCAGCATATTTTTTTAAAAGAGGCCCTCAGTGATGTTTCAACTTGCAATAAAAGTAATAATAACTATACAAGAACAAAATTGTGCCCCTGGTTCCTTGAGGGCAGATTTTATCCATATCACGTTGTGAATATCCTTACATGAGTGACTTCAATAAGCTTTTGAACATGCTGATGTACAGTCCTATATTGGTTTCCTGATTTATTTTTGAATTGCCTAAACCTCTCACTATGGCTGAAGGCACGGCTTGCACATTGTATCCCCACAAAAACAAGTGAAATACGATGTGTGTAAATACGGCTGATTCAAAGTTAGAGTTACCATCATTTATTTGTCCTTTATTTGTGCAGTAAGACCTTGTGATTTATGATTACTTACTTAAGATGCGCAGATACTTCTGTGATGCCATGAAATTATTTCTTTCTGGACTAATGTAAGGTTTTTTGTGATTCCACTATGTTTGAGGGCATTTTAAGATTCTTAAGGAATAATTTGTTGATTATTGGGATAATATCGTCACATCACAATAATGGACAGGATAATTGTTTCATATTAACTTTATAATACTATACTTAGTTTTATCAAAACCATAAATATTTGAATGAAAACACTGAAATTTAAGTTTTAAACAGCTGTGCCGGGAACTTAGCAAGCATTTCTATAATGTTCTTAAAATCTAGCTCATCAAGGTGCAACATGTCTTGATTTAAATGAGTCATGCCCAAATGTTTTTCTCTTGGTGGGCCAAAAACTGAAACTTAATGGGGCGACACAGGCCAAAAACAAATACTTAGTATATTGTATTGTAAGGTTACAACATGGTATTAATATCCCAAGCACCTTTCATCGACTGACTTCCCGCCTGCGCTCTATCCGCAATGCTCAATAAATATTAGAGATCCATAACCCATATTAAAAACATATTTTTTCCTTTTCACAAGAAACCTTTGACAGGCCAAATTGATCTTTATATTGTAATGTATAGTCCAGATATTCAAGTAGCTTATGTGAAAATTAGAAACTGCTGTGTTAAGTGTTCTGTTAACAAGAAGTGAAACCCGAAGAGGGGACTGGCTAAATCATTATTTCTCCTTTTTACTCAATTCTCCAGCTGGAATGACTCACGACTCAATGAGCGTTCAGTGGGTGCTGCTGTGTTCAGGTTCACTCAACAGACAGGCTCGCCTCAGGACATCAGGAATAATTAGCTCAGATCAACCTGACATCAATCACCCTGCTCTCACACACCCGCACAGGTCATCACCTTCTACATGACCTTACATGCTAAACAGGCCGCTGTCACAACCTGTCGCAAGGCTCGATGGAGAGGAAGGGAGAGATGATAAAGATGTTAATGTGAGAGAGATGATAAAGGCGAGCGAGGCAGATTTAACATGATCAAGAAACAGAGGGGACGGTTCTGATGGTCGAGAAAAAATAAGCAGAAACGTGTGACCAACACACCTGTAGACTCTGGAGACTGGCAGCCCTGACATGTCGGGGGGCTTGGCCCAAAAACACGGCTACCTCTGCAATTAATTACACCATTCAAGTGTGGAACCAACCGATGGATCATCCCACCCTCCCCTTCCTTGGGGCTCAAGGACAGGCGGTCGAGTCTCTCTTTTACACAAGGGGGCGACATCCCCGCTGACAGTGTCCACTGGTATGTGTGGGAATTAGTATGTGTTTAAATGCGTCACAGACAGCGTGAGGGGACAATGACCTCCACTTTGAGGACAAGGAGTTTAATCCATCTTGTCATCTGAAAACTGCAAAAAGCTGTGTAAATGGTGAAGTGCTCTGTGTGAAAACAATTCAGTATGTCAGAATAGAGCAAGCTTCTACACTACGATCTTAAAAATGACTCATGACTACAAGTAAACAATAAGATTTTCTGTCCCAGAGATATTTAGTTATAGTTGGCTTAAATATCTTCAGATGATGACGATTTCACTTTTTTTTTGCTTTTTGTATTCTCATCCATATCCCATTCTTTGCTGCTGCAATGACCCAATTCCCCATGGGGATCATTAAAGTTTCATCTTATCTTATCTACCCCGATCCCTCTCCCTTCCCCTATCACCCCTCATCACCCCCCTCCCCCAATCCTTCACTTAATTATGTCCCGTGAATGAAGTTCATCTTTCATGCTGCCAGCAGCCGGCAGCGTGGCTCGCCCGTTCTGGGCTATCTAATCATGGCGCAGAGACTAAACTAAATTTAGACAGCCGGCTTGTGATGCCTGGCAGGCCCTAATGAGGGCTGACATCTCAAGACACTCTGCTGATGTGCAGGATACACTCACCCCAAGCGGGCCGCAACCACCGTTGACTAACGCTGACGACTTGTGAACCAGTTTGTTTGGTTCAAAAAGTTTTGCGAGGGGATCGCACGCAACTGTGCTGACTAAAGCCATTCAAACTTAATGAAATCTAGCATTTACATTTTAGGATTTAAGCCAATGTTTCTTGTGTGTGTAAGTGTATCTCAAAGTAATCTACATGTGGCAAGTAAAGCGTTGACACCACGGGGAACAAACTCATGTGCTGTCATAGTCTAGATTATTGATGGTAGGGCCATTATTATTCATCGCTTACAATATAACAAATCTACGAGGGAATATCGGAGGGAAACTGTGTTTTTTGGTCAGATCCAAGGATGCTATCCTGCCCAGCGCCATCCTCTAGTCCAACTATGGTCACTTCTGGCACGAAAAATCATGATGTATGAGTTGTAATGCCATTGCTTTGAAATGGCAGTACAAAAAACATTTGACAACTTCACGTTGGGATTCTAGTTGGCCTCAATATGGTTACCAGAGTTTGCAATCTCTTCAATATCTTGAAGACCTACATATGCCATACGCCATATCTGCCACCAAAATCAAGTATCTATCAATTTATACTCAAATTGTCTGACATAAAAGCCTTCTAGTAATGGCATTAGTCTAAACCCTTAACAAAAATTGTGCAGCTTATAATGCACAGCTGATGTAGCAAATCTTCATTTTCATTAACAGCAACCAGCAGAAACAGAGAAGATTAGAAAAGTGAAATATGATACAGTGCTAAAAGAAGGGGAGAAATCTCAATAAATGTCTTGTTTCCAATAATAGCCTGTCTTAAATTAATGCCTAGTAGCCTCCTCTGTTGTGGTAAATTAATACGACAGCCACCATTTGAGAATGTAGGCTGTGGTATTTAAACTGAGTCGGTTCTGCAGAGAATTATCTCAGACACACTCTTTTTGTATTAAGCATATTTAGGCTGTTTAGACATATCACATAACTGGTCTCTTGCTAAGCAATGCACTTTTTTAATTATCTCCCCAGGTCTCACTTTATGCTCCCCTTGTGACAGGCCAATCAACAAAAACTTACACAAACACACACAATGCAGCATTCACACACAAGAGCTACTCAAGGACAACAGATGTACATCCTTAATGTTTGCACAGATCTGAACTCGAAAGGGTCTGTTGACAGAGTCTGACAGAGCATCATCCACACAACTCCAGTACTCTCAGGAGTCAGTGTCTGTGCTTTTGCAAGAACTGATTTGAGGTCATGGGAACATAGTTCTGACTTCGATTTGGAGCACTTGTCTTTGGTAACAAATGGGGCCTGAGCAAACTGTCTGTCCTTCAGGGTTCCAAGTCCAAGCAAGATGACTGGAGATTATAATGGAGTTTTATGATGACATTTAATGCTGTTAGTTCAAGGAACAAAATATTTCACTGCAAATTCTACATCTTCTGTGTTATCATAAGTGAATCAAAATAAACATCTCATAATCATCCTTTCCTGACTACCAAAATAAAGTGTGATGTTTGACTGTATGGACCATTACCTTTAGACTTTTTATGCTGTTTAAAAGATTGACCTGGACTCACCCAGTGCTAGATATTACTTCAGATTCTGGCTACATTGTGATATTTCTTCAAAAATCATTGCTTTCCCACTTTCTTTCTCGCTAACTCAGCTTTAAAGACTATGCAGAAACTATTCCAATTCAAAGCATTTCATCACATAATATTCTGCCTGTAAGTAACAGACATTCAACACGTACACTCGGACAGGCTCAACTCGTTAACCCATCCGGAAACTGCTTTGATGTAGTTCATCTACTTGTCAACAAGTTGATGCATTGCAGTTGCCAAAAGTTAGTTTCAGAGGACACAAAGTTAACTGTAAAGAGAGAGGTCTGCAAGGATTTCATGGCCACTGGGGTGGCAGGGGTAGCAAACAGTCTCTGGGGTTGGATAAACAATAAAGGCCTGTCGTTTGGGTAGAACAAAGGCCTGTCATTTGCTTTTGTTGTTGCTGGTATTTTTTCCCCTTGTAATCTGCATGTCCAGATGGCTGGATGACTTTCCCGCTCACAGAATCGTTAAAAGCGCAGCACAGCTGGCAGGCAGAGTGAACAAACTAAGAGTGAGAAGCAAAAGAGCGCAAGGAAATGAAAAAGTGAAAGAGCTTAGAGAACAGAAAGACAAACTCGCAAAAAGTTGAGAAATAAAGAGTAAGACCAGAGCAAAAGGAAGACAAGTGGACTGTGCAAGAGTGCACATCGTAACACGTGCTGACAGATAAATGGAGACTTTTGGAAGGGTATCTCTTACCCAGATCTGTGTTGGGCCCGGCCAACAACTGTTTGAACTTATCCAGACGGGACGCTTCCCTCTCGGTCATGGCCGGGGTGCCAGATGTGTTCTGGTCAGCCATGCGAGCGACGAGCGGGATGACGGGCTGCCGGTGGGGCAGAGACCGTTGTCTGTGGAGGGCTGCACGCTCACCTGCTGCATCTGGTGGGAGGATAAGCAGTAGAGACAGGGCAGAGAGTTACATAAACACAGATACATCAAATGGAGTGCTTTCATATGTTGCAGCACAGGATCTTGCAGCCATGTTAAAGTCCAAAAGCTTCTGAAAAATACATATAGAAAATGCAAGGTTGGAAACGAATTATTTTCTGTTTACACAGAACTTCCACTCCTAGAAACTGCTGTTAATATCTAATTTCCAAGTTATCTTAAAAAAAAACCTTGGGAAAACATTTTATAATAACAAGCATATTTATAGTTGTTAAACCTAAGGTAATAGTTACTTGAATGTTAACAAACAGATGAGAAGATTTATAAAGCATTTCCTAAGCAATTGTTGAGGTTTGTTAACATTGTGACTTTGTAAATGGCTCTCTAAATAATGTTTTGAGATGAACCACATAGTATTTAATAACCACGTGTTATAAACATCAGCTGCTGGTTCAGTGAAATAACTATGACCTAGAATTCAATTCACCTTAAATGTACCATTTATTATTGATTGACTTTTATCAAGTGTTATCTTAACATGCTGTCAGAGACAACAATAACGTTCTTATGTTTAGCAAACATAACATTTCCCATGTTCACCATGTTAGTTAAGTGTGTTAGCATGCTATCAAGACTACAGCTACGGTTGAAGGAAATGTCTTTAGTTTTTACTGATGGTCATAAAACAAAGTAGAGGACAAATTCAGACTTGATGTTGGCACTACGAGAATAGTTAAATGGTCAGCAATGTTAATACAATTCATCCTGAGTGCTAAGTGATGTAAATGTGTGTGTGCCAAACATGTTTTCTTGGATCTTGTGAGCGTACCTGCAGCACTAGAGCAATTTATTATAATTCTGTGTTGTGTCACAGAATTAGCCTTAACCATGTTGTGATTTTAATTATGTTTCTATTAATTGTTCAGCCTTATTGTAGCGTGGTGGATCAACCAGATGACCAACTGACTGATCGATGCTGCCATCCCTAGACCCATGCCAAGTCTACACAACCGTCCAAACAGCTCAATAGTCCCACTTCCTCTGAACAAAATCGATTCCTTCCATTCTGTTTGAAAGTTTTTGTGTTGCTCTCTTGAATTTAGTTTTTTCTTGCAGCGGGAGAATTGTTCCCAACCTACTTTAACTTGAGGAGTAGTCAGGTGACACTACGCGAATAACAGTGATTAATAGCTGCACAGTCACTGCTGCTGCTGACGTTAGCTTGCTGACAAGTTAGCGAACTGAAGTTGACGAGCTGCAATTTCAGGTTCAGCAGGCTGATATTTTTAGATCTATGAATCTAGTCTGTATAACGCAAATGCGGCAAGACCAGGAGTTACATCATGCCATAGTTACTAAATTTAAGAGCATGTGTGACTGCTCTGACTTTAAGCACTGCCACGAGGTTCCAGGTGAGATGGTGATGAGTGCTGTTACTTTTACTATTTTATTTTTGAAATGAGCCTCCAAGATGGCAGTGGCTGAGGGTTGCAAACCCATTGATTCAACTGTGAAGCTTTATAACTTGCAGACAAACATATTCATTCAGCCTGCCAAGGGCCATGTGTTACCCCAGATGTGCGAAAAAGAGAACGAAAACAGTCACAACCACATATTTATGAACAAGCTGGTGAGGTTGGGACTTCATTGGGGAGAAGGAGCCTCCTTCTGTCGCACTGAACACTGAGCAAAGGTGTATAAAGATCCTCGTGAACAGCACTGCCAACATTCCTCCATGTCACATCTACTGCATATAGTCACACAAACACTCCATCGCAATTAAGGAACCTGGAATGCTGCCTATTTTCATATCCTTTTCAGATTTTACAAGAACAAATAAAAAGCCACAAATCTGTTCTATACTGCTTTATTTGCACTTTAAAAAATTAAAAAAGATTATTAAAGTCGGGCAGGAAGCTTCTTTGCAGCAGAACCATTTGTGTGATTTTAACAATAAGCCTTTTTTATAGTCCATTTTAAAGGGCTATAAAAGGAAAGGCCAAGCCAGAGGAAGTTAGTAATGTTCACTTGTCAGTCATGGTACACTGCATCAGTTATTAGAAATGAGGAAGGAAAAAAACACATACATGAAAGCAACTGAAAGAACTTCCTCTCTCTGTGCATTTTTGGATGAAAAATCTAAAGACAACAGAGGCCAGAGCCCAATGACCACCAGCCTCTAATTGAGAGTGTGATTCTCCATCCCTTTCTCTTTAAGCTGCAGGGTCAGTGGGATGGACAGTGCCAAGTATGAGTTTATATTGTGTTATTATATGGAGAGAGTCTCTGTCTCACTAATGAAAGCCATGCCACGTGCCATTATCTGATTAGAATTGAAGTGTGTTTGCGCTATCGAGTCGAGAAGAGAAGAGAAGAGAAGAGAAGAGAAGAGAAGAGAAGAGAAGAGAAGAGAAGAGAAGAGAAGAGAAGAGAAGAGAAGAGAAGAGAAGAGTTAAATATACTGTTGTCAGCCTTACTGTAATTGTGCAAGTCAATTTGTATGCAAATGTGTGCATGCATTAATGTTATATATAAGCGTTTGTGTTTTCCAAATATGCTCGCTAAAGGTGCAAAAGGTGTTGTCTTGCACATCCCTGTACAAGACGTGGCAGTGCATGCAAGCCTGCCTTTGTGTGCTGTCTTCTATAAGGAGATAAGAGAAACTGCCTGAAGGCGACGGGCGTCTTATGTTATCTGTGTCTAAACACAGCAGTGGGGAGAACAGCAGACAAGCAGGCAGACAGGTAGATGACCTGGCAGACAGGACAATAGTCAGCCAAACTTTCACAATTTACTTCATAGAGCTGCTGCCACAGCATCGCTGCTGATGTTAGAATCTATACAGTAGGACCATCACCTCACAACTTTCCTCCTCTTTGTGTCGATAAGAGAGGGGATAAACCTGTTATCACAAGGATTCCGTGTTGCTGTAAAGTGCTGCTGTAAAGTGCTGCTGCCAGGTTTCAAGTAAAAGTAGAACTATGACCTTGAGGTTGTGTACCTCTGCGTTGCACTTTACAATCACGTCTGTCTAGACTACTATATGTAGGGAAGACTTCGAAATAAGTTAATAGAAGGTATTAAGTTTCGCTCTTGGCAAAACGGAAGTTCTTGCAAATGCTTTGCCAGTAAAGCTGATTCTAATAGAGAAAAGAAGAAGCAACAAATTGTAAAATGTATTAAAAATCATGTTTAACTTGACAGCAAAGAAGCTTAACACAATGAGCACAGTTTCAAGGTAGGCAACCAAGATCAGTGGCACAGACGTAATTTTGTCAAATAATATGATGTCACCGAGAAGCTGACCTTTGACCTTTTGGATATAAAATGTCATCATTTAATAATTTTCAGGATATGGGCTAATGGCTTCTATGAGGTCACAGTGACCTTGACCTTTGACCACCAAAATCTAACCAGTTCATCTTCGAAATTTTAAGAAATTCCCTCTAGGTGCTCCTGAGATATCATGTTCAGAGGAAAGCCTCGGACTGACAGACACCACAAACGTGTCAACAGACGTACAACTCAAAAATGTAATGACACAGCTATCATCCGCAGGGAAGCTTATTAAATATTTAAAATTAAAAAGAAAATTCAGAAGAGGTGACAGAACGACATCATCAGCCATGAAATAGAAAAAGAGAAGGGGCAGAAACAGATGCTTCAGGGATTCTCATTCTAAACAAACTGCTCTCATCACTTGCGACACTTTGATTGTTACTAAAGCTTTGGTCTTGTTCAGAAACTGTGTCAATGCTGAGCACTGTACACTCGCTCTAAATCACAAGCGGGTCAAACCAAAGCGCAGCCCTGGCAGTTTATCACTAACACAGCTCTATAGAGTGATAACATCTGCCAAACAGTCTCTCTGGCTCTGCTGATACTATTCAAATGTGATAACATTAAGCAGCTGTGAGACCACAGTGAGTATAATATACAAAAGAATTATGCAGAGAGACAAAATATTGATGTAAACTTGTGAAATAGATATTTTTGCGTTTTATGGCGACATTTCCTGTGTTTGTTTTCCCAGCATTTAACCCCTATTTATACAGGATACATTTGCCAAAAACCCTGTTTCTAGTTACACAAAAATAAATGTCACAAAAACAAACACAAACAGAGCAGAATCACAGCCAAACTTAAATGCGGACTTAGTTAAACAATCTTGGAGGACTTTTATTGCATCTTTTTAGATCCTCCACAACACTGGTTAAGCACTAAAAGTAAAAGCAGTCGAGCTTTCATTGTGCAGGCGTGCCAGGAAACTTTTTGGACACTGAGCAATGGTGCTCACTAACCTTTAGGTGACCCAATTGGAGCTTCGCTGTGGGACTTCACTAGGCGGCCATCAGTGTAAGGGCTGCTCTGGGACGCAAACGACACCTCTGGGCTGGTCACGTCTCCTTCCCCCACCCTGTACTCCTCCTCTTCCTCATCCTCCTCCTCGTCCTCTGCCACCTCCTCCTGTGTGTCCTCTTCTCTCGGTTCAAGCTCTGTCGTGTCATCCTGCCTCTGCCTCTCCTGCTGCTTGCTGTGATTCTCGATCACCTGTTCAGTCAGCAGAAAAACAAGGTGGTGAACCTTAGGTTTGCTGATAACAGACAGAACTTGTGAGGCTCCATACAGAGTATAATTAAAGTTATTTCTTATTAATAATGCAACTGTGCTTCGAACAAGGCTGAAGAAGAAAAGCATGCATCAGCCTTAATTGGATCTGGTTGTTCACCTTATTCGCTGTCTCCATGACCACCTCGATATTAAGATTCTGTGCAGCCATAGCCAACAACTCGTCATCATCGTCTCCAACATCCCAGGCATCACTTGTGATGCTCTCAAACTCCTGAAAGGTGGTGGCCTTCTTGGGCTTGCCTGGCGTGGCTGGAGGAGGCTTGTTACCTGCTTTAATCAGGCTGGAGGAAAAAGACAAGGCCGTGGAAAAAGGACAAGATAAGGGAGAGCGAATAAGATTAAAGAAATTGAGAGAAAAGGCAAGTGGGGTGTGGGAGAAGGAAAAAACAGAAGAGCAAAATGGCCAGGATATGAGAGAAAAAGGGAGGGAGACAAGTAAATAAGCAGAGTGTCAACAAGGGGAAAATGACGGAAAAGTGAATCACTCTGAAATTGACAGGTGGGCAAAGATACAAAATAAACTAGGCTTAACAATTTATTAATAAACACGTGGCCTGTAAATTATCCACATTTTTAACAACACAATAAAGCCACAGGTGCATGAAAAACCACCTAAAGCTGTTCAAAAGACAGAAATTCATTGACTTGCTGTGTCGGTGCCGTAGGACACCGTTTCATTCAGGAGGAGCAAGTAACGCAGCGGTAAAAGAGACCTCCATTAAACTCAACATTTTCTGTTTTATCATGCAATGCAGAGAAAGGACTGTGGGAAGGGTGGAAAGGCAGGAGTGGAGGGAAGAATGGGCGCAGATTTCTTGTAGAAGACTAGGATTACCATGATAAAGAGAGAGACATGTCCATATTAGCTTACTTCCTTCATAACTTGAAAAAAGAGGGTCTGAAAATGTACTCAAGCAAATTAAACTCAACCCTCTGTGGAAATCTACATGATTAAATATCAGTCCAGAGAAATAAAGGGATTATTATGTAAAGCAGGCTGTTTTTGTATTTGTTTTTTTTTATCTTAGTGTGTGAATGACAGTGGTTAGTAAAAAATGATTTCTACAAACTTTACATTTTGAGAGTCTACAGTTTTTCTTTTGTTAGTTTTTAGCTGCTTACAAAATATATATTGTAAAGTTTGGTCTTTTTCTTATTGGTTAATTCAGTGATGCGTCAAGGTATCATGTATATCATCAGTATTTTTTAGTAATTCATTACGCTGAAATTGCAGCCGTATTAAAGCAACAAAATGTAACTTCCTGGAGAAAGATGCGTAATCATCCAGTCTCAACCCCAGATCATCATAGTTGGCGTCAGTCCTGAGCAGTCAACCCTACGATTAAGTCTTTGTAAGTTAAATTTTGTTGCTACAGACAAAATTTAAAATAAATTCTACAGGGGTTTGCAAGCAAAAGACATGTATGTGTGTGAGTGGGGTGGCTTGAAGATACTGCTGTCTGCAAACGGTGGGCAGGGCAGAAAAAGGTTGGATGTTTTCAAGCAACATAAAATTCAAGTTTAAATAAAAAGTTGTTAAATTATGGCTGTTAATCCATGATGTCACAGGTGGTGCCTGTCAGCTCTCAGCTGGCCAAACAAATACTTCCACATTCCTGATGAGGATGTGGCTGTTTTACAGTATCAGTCATTTATACAGCAGCTTCTGTCTTCAGTCTCCACAGTTTAGATTTTTGTTTTGCTATCAAACTCACTCTCCACTGGCAATCATGGTGAACTGAGATAATAAAAAGCGATTGGAGTTCTCGTTAACCAGTGAATGAAGTTCTGGGTGACTGTCAACTTCAGCATCTGGAGCAAACTGCTAGCATCAGCACAGAAACTCAAATTAGCAGTGGTGACACTGGTCCAAACTACTTCACCAAAATAATAGAACATTTACATACGACGACGAAGTATATGTAACTTACTTAGCATGAAGGAGAGGATCGAAAGGTGGATGTTGTGCGCCATACACATGCTGAATGCTGAGGAAGTGAAGAAGAGAGAAATGTATGAGCTAATTCATAACTGGCTGTCAAGCTAGCCACGTTAGCTTCTTATTAGCCACAACAATAACAAGTAATACTGTGATACGGCAACGAGTGTGACGAAAACGACATCACTCTGTTGGAATACCACAGCCACTCTATAATATAAAATGGTAGCTGTGTCATTAGTTACAAGTCTGTGACTGCGGTGTGGGTAAATTGCCCAACTGTTAGCTGCTGTTAGCAACGTAGCTCTTAGACAGCTAACAGCAGAGAGGTGTAAACTGTGAGTGCGGGGTTATTTTACCACAGACCTTGTTGTGTTGCGAGTGTTAAAACTCGCAAACTTTGTGCATTGGGTCAGGACAGTCGGTGAAAGTGAAAGTTACGTCTGAAGCCCAACAGTGAGGCGTCAGTTTGAGCAAGGCTAGCCACACTAAGCTAGCCGACAGGAGGGAACACGTCACTCACCTGCCAGGAACCTTCGCTGCGTTTCTTTTCCAGAACTGTTTTTTATTCCCGTCGGTCGACATTTTCCCTCTACGGCCCGACCAGTCCCGAACACAAACACGCAAACGCTGTCGTTATCTGTAAAACGTGAAATTTGTGTTTATTTACACCAGGTCCCCTCCTCCAAAACTCAGAAAGCTGCCATGTTGATACTGCCTAATCGGCAAGCAAGCGCCGCCGTGATTGGCTGCGCCGACACTTCCTTGTTGTTAGCCAATCACAAGTGAGATTCGCCGTTAGGTGGCGTGAGAGGCTGCTGACGTAATGGTCTACTGTCTTTGCCATGTTGACAGAAACTATAAGCTGTGTGTCAGTCGGAGGGGAGACTATCAGCATCAGGACCACTTCCATAACAGTTTATAGCTGCAGCATAATCAAATGTATATATAGTTTTGTAAGGATTACTTATAGATTAGTATTGTTTAGTATATATACATAATTATTCAAGTTCAAGTTTGGAAAAATGGGATTTTCAGAATAAAAAACATGCATATTGATTGATGCAATAATCTGTACTGACCAAAGAGCATCAGGAAGCCATTGGTTCACTCTCCCTGGAATGTGGGAGGTAATCAAATGCATTATCATATACATATGAATATTTACATTTATAGCATACTTCCATGCACAATGTAATAGCAAAGTACAGTAGTGTAGTTGTAAAGATACCCAGGCAGGTTAGAATAATCCCATATGTTGTCAATAAGTTTTGTTTGGTTATTTATTTGGATTCATCAAAGAATAACATTTAGCTATGAGTAGGTTTAGTATTGTATCTGAGGGCAGATGTTTATAATTCCTGTCAGTAAATTAGGATTAACTGCATTCTATGTTAATCCTCAAATGGCCCCAAAAAAAAGAAAAGAAAAACACACGTAAATGTGAGCAGATGTTCTGTGTTGTACTGACAAAATAAAGTGATAAAACTGATTTTCACACAGGAAGAACAGTAGCCTGCTTTTGTAGCACTGAATGAAAAGTAAGTTTTTTAGCACCAATCGGATTAGATTACTCATAATCTTGTAGCATTGACCTGTTGGTGTGTTATACATCTCCTAAATTCATTAGACTATTCAAATAGCGTGCATCTCATCAGGTCAGGGCAGTATAAGCTAAATGTTACAAGATTCTCTTTGCTGGGATTTACATACATCCTGAATCTACACTGTTAAAAGATTCATCTGAAATAATGTAATCAAAATAAACGTGCACTTGCTTTGGCGTTGGGGTTAAACATATGCACATATTCACCTGCAACGCCTCCACAAGTCATAGATTTTAATCAGAAGCAAAGAAATTCTCTTGGCCTAACATAAGAAGATTACACCGATTGCTGTTAACCTGTCTAGGCCTGAACATGAAAGTGCACAAGGCCAGTATAAGAGGCAGGTTTTCTTCAACAACACCACCCCTGATCTGTCTCTCACTCTCTGTCACACACACAGCAAAAGAGAGGGACTTGATTAACTAATATTTATTTGCATTACCCTAAACGCCCCCTGGTTCCCATTCAGCAGAAAGCAGAGTTAATGATGTTGTGGAGGGCAAACCCACTTAAACACAGTTTAGTTATCATTTTTTATTAATGCTGTTGTTCGCCTCCACGCCGCGTGAAGGTTATGAGGGGTTACAGTAATTATTCAACCCTTTGGTCTGGAACAGTATGGAACTGCTCTGAGTCATGAATTAAAGACTGTGTTTACCCAACATGCTGATGCAGAGTTTGTTCCACGGGACTCAAACGGGCAGAATGAACAGCAGGAGATCTCACTCTGTCACTTTTTCTCAGTACTGCAAATGTCAAATAGGCTGTTGGGATACTGGTATCAGAGCTCCAGTGATTAGTCTCTTAATGGTTACTCGAAAAGAATATTTTCAACTGTTCTGCTAATCAAATCACCATTTCGGTCATTTTTTTAAAGCAAAATTGTCATTTACCATTTATCATTTACTGGTACCACCCTCTTAAATATAAGAATTTTCTCATTCATGAAGGTAAATGGAGTCTCTCGGTTATGGACTGTTGGTTGGACAAAAGTAGTAACTTGAAGTCTTCACCTTGGGCACTTGGAAATTGTGAGGTTTTTTTTTGTTTTGTTTTTTTTTTAAACAAAAAAACAAAAAACGTTTTTTTGACATTCTACAGACCAAATGATGAGATTAATTGTGAAAATAATCAGTTTCAGCCCCAAATAATGACAACAACAATAGTAATGATAATAATAGTAAATGTGACTTGTAGAGGGCTTTTCATGACAGAGACACTTGAACAAAAAATAAGGTTTTCAGTTACTCATGTCGTGCGTTTCGTTTAGTTGCACAACAAATGCTTCTTCATTTTACTTCCACTTGAGTGCTTTTTGTAGGACCGCCCCGAATGGGAAAGTAGGCCAGTGTCATTTTCACTGCGCGGTGAATCATCTCTCTCACACACGATCTTTGTCGGGTCCCCCCCGCTCCTCTGAGAGCTCGGGGCCGAGCGGCGCTCACAGACGCACCGCACGGTGCGCGAGGTTTGTTGTGCGGGCGGCCGGGACGAAGTTGCGATGAGAGCCGCCGGACGCTGATGACACGTCTGAGCGACAACATGGAGAAGCAGGCCAGATTACTGTCATCGAAGCTCTATCAGAGGCGCAGACAGGTAGAAGTTGTTCTGAATCGCAGTGTTCTGGCGTGGAAGGAAATTGAGAACAGCAAGAGAAGGAGCTCTGGCACCGGCAGCGACTCGGAGACAGGTGAGTGTGAGAGGCTGAGGAGGGGAGGAGGGGGGTCACTTAGATAGCTCTGTTATAATGCCAACAAAACAGCTTCTCCTCTAGAGCGGAGAAATACATGCCAAACAGCCTAACTAGTCTCGTTAGAAATAGATTAATAAGAACAAATCAAAAAAGGTCAAAACATCAAATTAAACAATAAATGTATAAGAAAGTTACAATATAGTTGTATTTAAGCCTCTATGGAAGTGGTAGCCTAATCAGTGTCACCCATGCCACAGTGTGAACATTTGTCTTCCCACTCTGCTGCTCCTTATCAGGATCATGCACATGTGTAGGGGACACAGTCAGCTCATGTGCCACTGTAGTTGTGGTGTGCAGAGGACAGACAGCAGGTGATACAGGTGGGTCTGCAGTCAGAGGCAGTCGGGAGGCTGTTTATCACAAAGGGAACACTAGTAGGGGTGTAGGCTGCTGTTCTTTGAAACCGTGTGTCCCCAAGGACTCACCCTGTCATCAACTCATTCATTAAACAGGCTCCCTGCCCCAGTGTATTCTACAAAATGTCAGCTTCTTAGGACCTGGAAACTAGCCTTGCTTTTAGAATTAATCCGGGAGAGTTTGATAAAGCAGATGGCAGAAATTTGCCCAGCCATATCGGACTGGGAGGGAATTTTTAACGTTACCTGGGCGTAACTTGACGTGTACACCCACTCCCTGCCAGGTATAACAGGTTTCTGACCTCGCTGACTGACGAAACGGATGCTAGGCTAGCTCGCTACTGCCCGCTCAGAATGATGAGTAGATATAATATGGAATGTTGTTGGAAAAAAAAAAATCAATTATGAAGCTTTAATGTGCACTTCACTAAAATAACATAATCTGATTGAAATTACAGAACAGGCCTTCGCATAATACATTTCCAACTGAAGACATCAAATTTTAATACACATATTTCCCTGTGTTGACCTATGTAAACTCTGGACCGCTAGATGCATGGCTAACTGAGCAAACTTGCTAACAGCGGCTAGAGTTAGCAGCAGCAATGAGTGGTGACCCTGGTGACATGCTGCTACCTTTTTGTTTGGCCATTGAATGAGACAGCTAGCCAATTATTACATATGGCACCTTTTTTTTTTTAAAGGAACCCTCCATGTTTCTAGTCTGAAACGGACAACCTAGAGGTTCTATACAGGGCCTTTCTTGTTTTTAGAAGCCACGCAAGAGACGAGGTGTATTCAGTTGGTTGCAATCTACAACTTTGCCACTTAATCCTACACACTTGTCCTTTAATGGCGTAGCCCGGTAGAGTAAATCACATCTGCAAAACTAATTTGAAGTTACTGAGAACTTTGTGTCTTAATGAATATGCTGTTGGTGCAGCTGCCTCCGGGGTCACAGTTCGCTGGAATCCCAGCATACACTGGGTTAATGGTGTGTAACTTACATTGCCTTTGCAATAATTGTGGCTATCAACCAGTGCTCCAATTTCTGTCCCTTTCCATCCTTTGCATCAGACAAGTTCCACTTAATCCAGATGTCCTTACAACCTCCCGAGGCTAATGTTTGTTCATCTAGATGAGTTCTCTGGTCTGCAATTACTGTACCATATCGAGTGGAGTGATTACAGCTGGCGCTGCACACTTCAAGTTTAAACCTGGCCATTGACCTTCCTCAAAGTGGTATCAAGCGCCCTATAATAACCCGCCGTAAAGACTTTCATTTATTGAGTCAATGTTCAATGTGGCCACATCAAATCCCCCCACCGCCTCCCCCTCCGATGATCACTGTGACAAGAGCAGGTCAGTTTACCCCGGAGTAAGGTGTCAAACAAGGAGACTGTACCAGTAATAAATGTCCAATACATTTAACATCAAACACCAGACTCAAACAGAAGGGTCACATTCTTTCTAAGGAAAAGTCAAAAGACTTGAAGTGCCTCAGCAGCCCAAAGTGTATTTATCTTATCCAGTCTTTGAGCGGAGTGTGGTTATCATTCGTCGTCAATTATCTAGTTAATCAGTGACTACGTTGTAGAAGGGTGAGAGGAAAAAATGTCTGATTGTTCTATTCCTGGACTCCACGTGATATACATAAACACTTTCCCCTTCTGTGTTCAGTTATGTCACTGTGAGTTTACCTTAGATTTGGACGTGGTACAATTTTACAGCTGGCCAAAGATTAATTGGTGAAATGTCCTTGAGATGTTTGTTCTGGTGTGAGCGGGGAGGGGGGGTATTTGTGGCGTTTCATGACAGCCGGAACACAGGTCGACGCAAATGAATGAGGGAATTTGTGTTTTCATGTTCAAGCTTGGTTAATTGAAAACGGAAAACAGAGAAAGTTGACGAAACAAACTTAAAAATCAGGAGAAATATGCAATAGATAAAGGGTGACAAGTTAGTGTCAGTTCACATTTTCTATCACGTTCAGAAGTTAAGAAGCATCAGTGAATCCGCCGCGCGGCGCTGAGAACACAGAGAGAAGTTAATCCCAGCTGATAGCAGGAAATCATGCAGCGTGACTCAAACTTGACAGGTCTTACTATGCACATTTTCCCCCCCTTTTTTTTAACCTCCAGTATGGTTTTCTCAAACATCAAGCTGACACGCAAGCGCAGCGAATGCCAAGAGGAATTGTTCTGAGCGGTAAACATCGCTCCGCTCTTGATGCCTCGGTTTAGACAACATTAGCGGATGTTGCTGTTTGACATTTAAGTGGATTTGGTCGAAATCGGAGCATCCGTCAGTCTGATGTGCTGAGTGGGGAACACGACAGGGTATCCTAGCCAGGATTGTTATTTGTTTGCACACAGATTCGCTTTCACAAAACACACAAACAAAATCCAATCACCGAGATGGCATGGCCCCCTGAGCCTGGAGCAAATCTTGTGTCCACATAATGCCTGAGTCACTCCTCTGATACAACGTGCCATCCCATCTTGGAGGGAAATCTAGAATAAATCATGGCATATGCTTTAGAGAGCGTCTCCCCTTTCCCTCCAAATCACTATGCTTAGCCAGTGGTACTTCCTCAGGCCCTCTAAGCCTGGATATCTTACTTGGCCGGGGCGGGGTTTAGATATTTGCTTTCCCATATGGCAGCGCTGGATACAGATCCAAAGTGTTACAATCAGGGATTCACTTACAGCGGTGCTGGAAGTATTGGAAATCAGGCTGAAATAGGGTATCAGCACCACAGGATTTCCTCTGTCATAAAATCCGATATAACAGCAAAATCCACATGTAACAAGTGAAGGAGCAAAACAAAGCTGCATGATGTTGTGCATCGGGCTCTCATAGAACTACAAGTCTCAACAGTTTATAGTACTGCAGCCATGCTATGCTAGCAGCTCTGAGAGGCTGTGAATTTGAGCTAAATGCTACACATCAGTACACTTGCATGCTGATGTGTAGCATTATCTGATATACTATTATCTGGTATACTGTTTACTTCTTTCATTGTCTTTGTTTAGCATATGCATGTTACTATTTGCTAATTCGAACCTAACACAAAATATCAGTCTATGTATTTTTTTAATTATAGAATCTGAACTCTAAAATTGAAGTACTCACTACTCAGTTGTTTCAGTGCACCCTGAAGTAGACATGTAGAGCGATTTCATTTTATTTCATTTGGTCGGAATTATCTACTTTCAAAAGCTCGCACTGAAAACCACAAATGTTAATTTCATGTTGCCACCAGAGCAAAAGTCAGAGGGCCACCGAAGTCACTGGGATTCATCATCTGGGGACGATGAGTCAAAGTCTTGGGCCTATTCAGCCAGTAGATGTTGAGATATTTCACTGGGTTAAAAGAAAAGTCAGGAGCTCAGCAATTCATTAGGGTTCATCCTCTGGGCACTATGGATGGCTGTATCAAATTTCTAGCCAACAGATTCTGAGACAACCTTACTGTGCACTTATAGAAAAGTCAAGGCATCATCAAAGTCACTAGGCTTCATCCTCTGGGGATCATGAAGGTCTAGATTTGTTTGCCTTTGCCTTCGTAGCCAGTAGATGTAGACATTTTTCACTGGAACATTTTGAACTGAACATTTTGACCTTTTCTTGACAGTAGTCGAAAAATCAGTTAGTTATCCACAGTTATCCTCCCAGGACGATGAACGTCTGTGCAAAATGTCATGGCTATATATCAAATAATTGGTGAGATACTTCCATCTGGACCACTGTGGTGAACAGACTGTCTGACATCAGATCCTTAGAGCAATAAATCCAAAGGCAACACATGAGAATGGAGATCTAGAGTTCCTCTCAAAAAAATCAAGGTTACAAAAAAGTAACTTTCATATTGAAAATAATGACTTTTATCGACTGGAACTTTTGGCACTGGCAGCGAACCAGCAGTATCATTGGACCCCTAGCAACTGCTCTCCTGTTCTACCTTCCACCTCTGCCGTCCTCTCTCCTCCATCTGTTTGCCTAAGCGTTGGCTTAACAAACCCATTGTGCCTGGGAGGAATCCACATGTCTTGTTTGACAGCTCACTGCCATGTGTGCCCAGGCAGATCTGTGCTTTGTAATCTAAAGCTGGTGCTCAATGCACAGGCCTGTCTGTACGTTGAGAGACGGCTGCAGAGGGAGGCAGAGACATACAGAGAAATAAACACAGCCAGAAAGTGACAGCTGGAGATTGGGTAAACTGTGGTTTATATAGGCCCTTTCATTACATTGATTGCATTTATTTACCTGCGGCCTGGGTCAATAGGAGTTAAGACTGGGACCTCTAAAGCTAATTAAACAGTGAATCAGTGACCTGCATGATGACGGGGGAGGTTGAGTGACAAGTCCAAGGCTTTCCTCTCCGTGGCAGGGCATCTACGTTGTTGGAGAATAACTCATCTTATTCGATATATTGCAATGCAACACTTTCACACGTGGACTCCTCTTCAACCAAGGACCGAGTATGCTCAAGCATTAGGTTGCATCAGCCAACAGCATTAACAGTTTATCAGTTTCCCGCCCTCGTTTAATCCTGCCCCATCTCTTGCACCCATGTTGCATGTCACTTGCGATGCAATATGTAAAGACAAAAAACGGGGATGACATAAAAACCAACATAAATCATGTGGAAATGCCTAAGAACGCAGGCATTTCTTTCAGCTTGCACTGGCTTGTCCTCTCACACATTGTCAGTGCCAAACCACAGTAACAATAAAGGGATTACATACTGATCCACTGTGTAAAGGGAGGGTTGCAGAGAACAGCAGCAGAATATGAATATGATGACAGCTTGTCAGAAGACTAAAAGAAGGTGAGGCCAGGTGCTGTGCTGTCACAGATATATACACACAAACACACAAACAAAATCTCCCGTGCGCATGTATGCCAGTGTGGAGGATACACAGAGTTGAGGTCAAATTCTGTACAATCATCTCCAAATCTGTCATACCCTTACTCATTTTACTGACGAGCGATTGTCTTTGGGTTGGGGCTCTTCAACACCCATGTGCGGAAAAAACCCAGGGCGTGACGAGGATTTCACAGACGCTACGTTGACATGAGGCGCTGCCCGGGAGACTATTATCTTCGATGGAATCCTGTCAGGTGGGATGCCACCCAGTTTCCAGGAAGCAGGATGAGCAGGATCATGGTTCCAGTCAAACCATTTTTAACACATATGACCGAGCAGGCACAGGTACTTGTTGATCCACCATGACGGAACAGTAAGGGAAAATACTAACACAGCATCACAGAAACTGAGGGTCAGCTCCTAGCAGTGGTGCCTCAGGCTTCGCTGTTTCAATGGAACCACCACAATCATTGGATTTACTTGTTGGGACAAAGTAAATCTCTAAACATATTATACGTCACAGTTCAACCAAGGTGATGTTTGTACCCCCAACCAATAGCAAACTGTCTCGACAGCCCTGATCTTTGACGTAGTTCTTTCTTGAGAAAGGTAGTTGAATTCTGAATCCCATTCTGAGGCCATCAGATATTGATGCTTTGGGTTTGAATTTTGGGCTGAAAACCGACCCAAAACGTCCGTATTTGAAGCCCTGGGAATGAGACTTGGCAATCGACTATTTTCTCCAGGATCGCCTTCCCTCGTTTTGAACTGTGTGAACTTCTCCTGTTAGCAAAGGTGCTAATGATTTTGTCGACTGATGGCTCAATGAGCATTTTTTTTCTCTCTGAAATAACAGTAAAACAGTAAAAGGAAGGGGAGTGTAGTGCACAGGACAGAGGAAATAGAAGACGCTCTGGGAGCTTTGAACTTGTCCCTGTTTGGATAGCATGTTAACCATGAGCTCACCAGCTATGACCTACAAATATGCACTAGGTCACCAGAGCTTCAATGTGCCACTTGTGGCTAGATCTTGTGGTGGGAAGCCTGTGCGGGATCATGTGGGGAAAAGAGCATGCATGTAGAAATAGCCAGCCCCAAAGCTATAGCCACCTTTATGCTAAAAAGCTACAATTCCACTCTTTTTTTTCCTCTGCAGGAGTGAATAACGGGTCTTCTTCAGAGCCATGGGCTTGAATTACATAGTGGATGGTATTTCTACCAAATGAGCTGAATTTAACTGACCTCCTAAGCTCCATTATGTTAACACAAAGATCCTCTTTCTTCTATTATTATAGGATACAATTATTACAGAGACCACTGGCTCTAAATCCTTCTAGAGTACAGCTTGATTTTTTCTTTCTTTTTTTTTTTTTTAGCCCTCTGGGTAGTAAAAGGGCCACTTCTCGGATTTCAAACTATATCCCTATGTTCTTCTCTTACAAAATGACATACTTGGAACAAACCAGTGCCTTAACCTGAACTCTCTGGCTCCTAGCAGATGCTGCAGCCTGCAACCTATGACAAGCCTCATTTTGAGGAGTCACAGCCAAAAACGATTGGGAACTACTGGTGTATACAATTATGTGCAATACAAATTCACGGGTTGTTTAGAAATCTTCCTGGCCCTTTGAGCTTACAACACTTCATCGCAGGTGTTAATCCATCTCATGGGGTTAGAATAGCAACCCTGAGCCTCGAGGACTTGGGTGTTTCTGCCTTAGCAGAGAAAGGCACTGACAGCGCCAGAGTTGAGGATTACATTCACACTCGGGGCACAGCAATGCACTGCCATTGCCAGAATTTGAGGTCCATTCCCTGTCTTGCGCATTGATAAGAGTTTCACATGTGAGGGTTAGGGAATCATCCTTTGTGTCTGTCCTTGTCCTCATGCCAAGTCATTGTCTCTGTGAACTTGGCCTTATTTACACGGCACTCGGGTTTTAGTTCAGGCGTCTCGGTTTCCACACCAGAGGTTTGGTTCTGCACCAAAATGCAGCATACAATAGACATTTTGGACTGTTAGGTATTGTAAATTTTGTTACATACATCAAACCTTAAAACATTTCATTCCAGGTGTTCATGTGTTCTAATATTAGAGAAATACCCTTATTTGCTCCATTGAAAAGAGGAAACAAAATCATCCTACTGGTAGTTCCAAGACTACTGCATTTAGACTCCTTTCCCAAAACCAACATTAGCTACTGCTGCTCTCTGTAAGCATAGTAGAGAGGGGCACTGAAACGAGGCCCTCGGTAATGTGCATAAAGTCGAAAATCCCCTCACACATGGCCAATAAAAACGTGATCAATACATGTAAATTGTTACACAGAGCCCCTTTAAAGGTCCAATGTGTAACAATCAGCCACCTGTCAAGTTATCGCCAGTGTAACCATAAACTGCTGCTAATTGTTGCAGTGTTAGTTTGTTAGCTCAGTAAGCTGTGCAACTAGTGATTTAGAGCTCAGGGACGAGGGTGGTGTTGGTGTTTATACCCCTAGCACAGGAGCTTTGGACTGGGACGGGCCCAGGCTAGCTGTTTAGCGTATTAAGTTATTTAACTCTATCTAATCATTGCAACACAATATATGTGCATCATTGTGTGAAAGCTGATATTAATTCACATGCTGTTGATAATTTTAAGTAATCTCTGAATGTTTTTAACTAAAATTCTTACAAATTGCCCCTTTAAGTGTGAAGTGAGTCTGCTTTCACTGTTCACTATTTCTGTGCTAGTTTCTGGTCTTTATGCTAAGGTTAGCTAAACTTACAAACTCCTTGGCTTTAGCCACACATTTAGCATACATTCTTGGAAGTGGTAACAGTTTTTAGTTTCAACTCATTGTGAGAAAGACGATAGGTGTATTTCCCAAAATGCTGAACTATTCCTTTAAAGTTATATATTGTATCACCACTGTTTTAGTCTGTGCGTGAGCAGCTTGTATGTAAGCTAATCCTTCTGTTGAACCTCCAGTCAGTTAGACCCATGTGCAACCTACTTGGATGGAAAGTTTTAAAAGATATTTTTCTCACCTAGTTGGAACCCTGTGGCTTTATATGAATACATTGATATCAATATGACCTGGCAGCCTGAAGTGTTTACATTAGGCTCTGCTGGGAATTATGAGTCAGTAACACAAACACAAAGAGTCACGCTCCAGGTCACACTAATTTAATCAGTTATGCCTTGAATTTTGTCGAAGCGACAATATTAGTGTTTGTCATTTTCTGTTATTTATCTGGGTTGCACTCCTCGTGACTGATTATTTGTGTAATGTTGGATCCTGTCCTCACGTAACCCACGCACAGAGATGGAAAGCAAGTACATCAGAAAGTAGCAAACCATATATGCCTTTTCTTAAGACATGGTTGCAGAATATTGAAGCTAGACATAGCATACGTTATCCTAAATGACACCAGTCTCCTCTACGTGTCCTCAGCTTTGTGGCAACAAAACAAACATTGGAATGCTTTGTCGCAGGAACAAGTTGCAGACATTAGATAATGAACCCTTCCCCTGAAAAGCTGACTTTCTGCAGGTAGCAGGCCTCTCCGGCTCAGAGCGAACTCACTGAGCCCTGTGGTATGAATAGGCAGCGCGCACACTGGCTGACTGCCAGTGCTAAGATTCTTTTCAAGCACAAAGAAAAGTATGTCAGAGCAGAGAGGATCTGCGTTGTATGGCCGAGGGCTTAGCATGTAGCTTAGGGACTGCACTGAGCTAAAAAGTAGGGGAATTTGTGTGTGGCTATGAGTGGGATTATTGTGTACTTCTTCCCTGTGCATATATGAGCGTGTGTGTGTGTGTGTTTGTGTTTGTGTTTGTGCCTCTGTAAGCGTGTGTGTGTGGTAGAGTTATTGGAGCAGTGATTGAATGTGGGAATGTCAGCTATTGTTTCCAGTTCCTTCCCTAACACAGATCATTGGAATCGTTGGCTTTGAACTCGTCGCGATGGTTAATTTGACCAAGTTGTTTAAAGGACAGGCCTGACTAGAGAGAGACACCGCCAGCACTGACTCAGTGATGAATGTCTGCCTTTTTTTTTGTCTTTTACAACAGTAGATTTGCCTGCCAGGCTAACACAGAGAAAATATTTCATGCATTTTTCATATTTTTACCCTCTAAACCAGGGAGCTTAAGATAACAAACATGCAAATGTGTAAGATACCAGATAAGATACTCTAATGTATTCCACTGATTTGGCACAACTCGGGTACAAGTTTGGTGCTCAGATATGAAATAAACAGCAAATGCAATATTCATGTTGGAATTGTCTAAAATCTACTACAGTTTGTTGTAAGCTTAGCCTCATTCTGACTATATAGTTTTCACTATCAACATGCAACATTTTTACCAAAGATAAATTGCCTTTTCTCATCCGTGTACGCTTGCATGAAATGATGTTTGACATGCCGGCCAGCGCCCCCCCCCTCCCCCCAATACACTGCATCTATTTTGTCAACACATCACAGTGATAAGTCAAGCTATCAGTAATGACAGTAAATGTAGATTTGAGTCTCAGTTATCTCCTTTTCACCTTTTATACCCTACACACACGTGCATATCGGGTGTGCTTGAATCAATAACCTCAACAATAAACGTCCTCGGCGGTCTGTTTGTGTAAGATGCAACTCGCTGCGAACATCCACAGGTGTTCGTCCGTCTGGCGTATTTACCTGTGTCTCGATGGCAGTAATGGCTCGACAGTAGAGAACACACAGGTGAAAATAATAAAATGAATGACAGCTTGATTCCATTTAGCTGCTTCAGCTTCAGGGACCTGGCATTGTGCGTGCCAGCTCACCATCACACTGTCACAGCTGATCGGGACTCTTGAATAGACCAGAGCCATCGTTAATGCTTCTCTTAATATGGGAAGTCAAAATTTGAAAAGGTCTAATAGTACCTGAGGAGAGGTTTAAAGTGAACCTATGTAACTTTTTCTGACCAGTGACCTACTGTGGATACAAGAGGGGACTGGTAAATGCTAAAACAGGGTGGTGGCCCCAGAAGACAGGAGCCATAAAGTCAGCAAAATTACAACAAAGTCAGCAAGGTTTTATCAGTGACACAGCATTATATCTATCTAAAGGTTATGCTACCTTCATCTTATCTAAGCTGACATAAGATACTGCTCACACCCATTCACTACATAGAATATTGAGCATAGCCACCGTGACGCCACCCTTAGGTTTCTGAGGAGCCACAGTGAAGCTCAAAGTCAGTGGTGCTGGCCGTCGCCATCTTGTCAGCGCCTGCCCTCCACTAGCTCCAGGCTAATCAAAAAAAGACCCCCTAGTTTATTAAACAAGCCCACTATCTGAAAGCTACCAGGCTAGCCAAGGCTAACAAGCTATCTGTGTTTACACTTAAAGAATACCGCATTTCGCCTCACATGAGTTTGACTGTGGGTTTATTTGCCCCAATCCGACAGAATAATTAACTGTACATTAGCCGCAAGACGGCGAGTATCAAGGATGTGTGTCTTTGTTCAAGGATTTAGAGTTGGCTAAGTGTGTAGCATTAATAAATGCGTTAGTAGTATTCACTTGATAAACTCGCTAAACTAGATCTTTATGAATCACTGATAGACAAATCACTCTAAGAAAGAGGATTAGCATCCTGTTACCATCAAAAATGGTGGTTATGGTTGAGTGGCAGGAGACGTTAGAATTCGCACAAGTAATATACATAAGGTATCATCGGAGCTAGAGATGAGGAGGATATATTGTGCTTGTGGTTGGACTTTTTTGCTGTTTTACCAGGAGTTTAATGGAAGTTTGATATCAGTTTGGAGAAGCTAATCTGCTACATGTTAGCTTGACGCAAGGACTAGCCCTTCTCCTCTGAGGAGAAATGACACATTTGAAGAATCAGCAGGCTTTTGTTCAAAGTTGGATGGTAAGTAGCTTCCACTGTGAACGCAGGACTTTCATTGTGCTGCTTGCTGCCACGGCTTATGTTAAGCTAGCTGTTGAGTCTAGCTTCAAACATTAGGCTGGCTGCTTATAAAACAACAATTTCCTATTTTCTTTTCCTAAACATGGGTGTGGAGGTTTTGGAATTGATTGAAGGCCCCATTGACAGAGCTAGTTGCCCAGAAAGTCAACATGGCTGAACAGAATAAGCAGTTTAGGATATGGATAGAATGTAAAAGCCACAATCACTGTCAGCAATCCATTATATAATTTAATTCAATTCCAGCAATCACTTTGGCAGAGCACTAGGTGCCATTTTTCAAATACTTGGAATGAAACTCCTCATTCTTGTTTTCTTTTTTTTCCCCTGAAATAAAGCCATTACCCACATGGCCATAACTCCTTCCTATTTGTCAAAGTGTGAATATCGATGGCCATAAAGTTATTCATGCCTGCATGGCGCATCATTTTTATTTGAGAAAGAAATGAAATCCTATTCCCTCACACTCCCAGGAGAGAAATAATATGTCATGCCTCCCTCCCATCCATTTCAGCATATCAGCTGAATAAATTTGCAGGAGAGACTGGAATGTCTGTATGTGATGCAGTTGAAGAGGTCAGTTGAACTCATTGCAAGTAATATTGTCCTATTCCTTTTCCAGATTCCTTGTACAAAGTGCGCTTTTGAATTTGTTCCATCTGTACCATAGCCATCTTTTGTGCTTGAATGCTCGGGATTTCAGGATTTGAATAGAGAAACGTTTCTCAGGGGAAAAGCTACACTGTGAGATCTATTGTAGAGTATTTTGGTGTCACCTTCCTAGGCATTGAGTTGCACCATAATACAGTCCATGTCTTGGGTGTTCAAGCTATTTTTGGATGATTTTATTGCCCATCTCTGGATTTCCCAAGGTCAGTCTGTCTCATAAAAGGACCAACTTGTCCTCGCTTACCAGAATGAACGTGAAAAAAACCCCCATTATTTTCCCAATCTCTGCATTTCAAATGCAGCAAATGAATACCCGTTAAATTATTTGATGTCACCAAGCAGCTCCTTTTAAGGCAGCTGACCTCACCCACCTCATCTCTCTTGCCAGGAGGTACCAGATCACACCGTACTTGATACATTTTGTTAATGAACGGATCATTCAAACGCAGCCAAAAAATCTTTCATCCCAAAGTCACTTTAAACTAGCAGCGTGAATCCAGTTCCCGTGGGAAAGTAGGACACGGAGATGCAGTTCCTCACAAAACACTCGCCGGCTCTCTAGGGAGATGCCTGTGTTATTCCTTCTATTGATTTAACAGTTTGTTAAATCAATTGTGGGCTGTGTTTCTTCACATAAGAAACCTTTGGAACTGAATTGTTTAAGCTGCTGTAGAGCCTGAGGCTGCAAAATGTAAGAATTCTCATTTAAAACATTGGAAAATAACTAAAATTAACAACAGAATGTGAAGATATAACGATGTTAACGTTATGTCAAAGACGTTGATGTCTTGTGTTGCATAGATATAAGTTAAAGTTAGATAGCTAGTTGCTAACCAGTTATCCCCTTCCCACTTTGTACCTCAAGAGGAGACTGTCTGATGGTGAACAACACGCTCACAGTTTGGGCAGGGTCAGTTAATACAGCCACGAGCTGTACAGTAAGTGAGCTCACTAGCTAATTGCAGCTGGGCTATAGTTAGCAGAGGTTAGCGTTATTTTGGTATCAATTAAATAAATGGCCAGTTCTTACATATTGCACCTTTAAACCTTCACTCACTCATTTTTTAGCCTCTCGGGGGCAGCGGAAACAAGATGCAAACATAACACTGCCATATTATCATGTTTGAAGTTTTAAACACCTTCCTATTTACAAAACGAGTACCTACAGAACAGTATTGGCATCAGTTTGAAAAAGCTGTTTGTTTAGATTAACGTTACTCCTATATTCTATGTACTTTTAGCTCTGTTTTGGACTCCACCAACTCTTGATAGAAATGTATTTGGACTGTTAGCTGCTAAATGTTGGATTTCATTGGCTAGTCTAACTTTCTTTGTGTGCCATTTGGTGCTGGGCAGGAAGCGTAGAGTGAAGCTTTTCCACTGAAACAGCTGCCTGTTACATCTGGAAATGAGGCTGTTGAAGGCGATGAAACTGAACCAAAACAATTCACAGTAAAAGTTATGGACCATAAAAGCAAAACAGTGAACTGACACAGGCATCGTAGTAGAGTTGAGCGGAGCAGCAGAATCTGGTGATATTTCTTTGTGGCCTTGTCTCAGTGTGCAGCCCCTTTCACGTTAAACATAAATGTGATATACTGTGAATGTAAAGAAATTGATTATTGCAGCTTGAATTTACAGAAATGACTAATTCTTTTGTGAGCACAGATTTGGCAATAAGTCACTTCCGCAGTTTCTTCAGTCGGTCAATGTGTGCCCATGTACAGTGCATGTGAGAATTTATTGTCTTTATTGTGCTCATAAAAGAGCACTCTGCTTTGGTTATTGTGTAGTACAGTTGAGTAAAACATTTATGACTTTGTGTCTCTCCAGCACTCAGCTATGCTGTCCAGGTGTGTGAAATAGTGGCTGTCTGCAAGACCAAGGACGATGACCCAGACAGCACAGAGACCAGGAGGAGCCGGAAAACAGCAAAGCAGCTCTCCAAGCTGTATCCACATGCATTCACAGGTATAAAACCTACACTGGTATACACACTTCAAGGGTAAGATTTTTTTTTTTTTGGACATTAAAGTGGGAGTCCAGGTCTTGTGGAGTGCAACTGCGAATGTGAAAAAAAGTAGTTTAAAGCCTTAAATGGCTCCAGAGGAAGCTGCAGGTAATCTGATAAATTGCCTCAGTTGCATTGTGGGTAAATAATATAACGGATGAATATATCTTTTTCACACACAGTAGCGCTCACCAAGAGCTGTAAATATACTTTGATGTGTAAAATTGGTGGAGCTACCCTTTAACCATGCTCCTTATGTAGATGCGTCTTTTGTTCCTTCACACAACAATGCCCGAAGCCAGTTTCAAGCACTGTCACTCTCATTTCACTGTAGTAGGTTAATGTCACATCACAGTTACATTTTGGGTAAGTGTGCCAACAGCCTATGTGCAGCTCCACCAATCACAAGTGATCTGACACTAGAAATAAGCCTGGAGACAGCTCCACGGTCTGAGAGTAATGCATTAACAAGAGAGCCCCTCACAGCTTAGCTGACTGGGTCTAAGATGGCAGCATGCCAGTGACTTATGGGCTAATGCTTGATTTTGAGCCATTAGATTATATCCAAACAAGATCGGATTTACATTATTTATCGGAGAAAATGTAAAAAAAAAAAAAAATTACCTCACTAATGTGAGCCTTTTACTGGCATTAGAGTGCGTCGAGTCCAACTCGACTGTGTTCCCACGATCACTGCAAACTTGGCAACGCAGACACGTTCCATCACTTACATCCTGATTATGTAACATATTAAAGGATGATTTTACACCCACTCTGAGCGTCTCTCTGGCTTCCCCGCTGTAAGTACAAGGTACTGTGAGCGATTTTGACTGAGGAACTTGCCTGAGAAGTTAACTTTTCTATCAGATGAAAAGAATGCTTAGTGTGATAATTTGACTTTGAAATGCTTAGTGAGTGAATCCGCTGTCAAAGTGCTTAGCGAGTGAATTTTCAGGCCTTAATGTAAATATTTCAGTAATGTTCCCGAGCAGGATATTATGTGACTCCATCTCTGCTTTTTTTTTTTTTTTTTTGTCTGACTATCAGCAGAACCCTATTTTACTTAACCGACTTTTTCTTCATTTACCACATGCTCTCATTTCTCACTCATTCACGTTTCTGATTAACCTGGCTGGTGAGGATAAAGCCTGGGTTCATTCTAAGGCCAAGTCTGCACTGAAGCAAAGCCAGGTAGTGAATGTAGTCTGTGGAAAAACCTCTCTGCGCACGTAAATAGACCTGGTCCAAAAATACTATTATAGGTCTCAGAATATGATGGGGTTTTCACAGTGACGCTATCTGGGAAGGTATGGCTTTATTTAGCACATTTGGTGTTATCGCTTGAAATCAGATGAGGAATTCTCTTGTTTTGATACCATCTTTCTCCTGCTGACACTCCTTTTTGTGCATCCTCGGTCTAAGAACTACTCCATGCTTTGCAAGTGGAACCGAAATGGTTCAATCCTCACATCGGACTGTGTGTGTCTATCAGCAAACTAGACCTGTCTTTGTGGAAAGTTAAAGGTGGAATATGTAATAACATAGCTAAAAATATGAGCAGTGTGAATAGTTCACTCTGTTGATGTTAATATCAAGACATATCCACTGAGGTTAGCATAACTAATAACACTCCCCTGGTTCTCCAAGCTCCTGGTCTAACCACTAGATGCACTGCTTATCGTGCTAACTAGCTAACTGCAACTATAGTTAGCAGCAGTTAACGGGTACCCTGGTGATACGTTGCCCTTTGAGTAAGAATTTGAGAGGTGGGTAATTCTTATGTATTTGCGCTTTTAGATAACAAAATAACAAGCATATGATAATCTGCATATTCCTGTTTTCTCTTTCTCACACTCCCTTCCTTCCCTCTGTTGCGTTTCTCTCCAGTGTCCCACGTGAGAAGGACGAGGCAGCACCAGTGGCGGTGCAGTGATGTCACCTTCCACTGTGCCAATCAGGGGCTCTGTGAGCAGTGGGTCCAACTCATCAATGAGCAGCTGTCATTACTCAGTACGTATGTTGATGGATGTCCTCCAACAGATGTGGTACTTTGAACTTAATCATAACTTAATCTGAATCACTTTATTGACTTGGTGCTGTAACAGTGTAGTATCAAGTGCTGATAATCTAGCTTGGTGACTGCTTTTCCGTGAAAAAATAAAGTAGGAGTACTTCAATATTGTCTTCTTTACATAAATAACACACTTCTCATTCAAGATAAGACCTATTGTTGAATGAGCTCTTCCCAGTCCTTAACCTGTCTGTAAAGGGAGTGTGCATTATTGTCCATAAAATAACATTTTATTCTCTTCAGGAGTATCAGTGTCCTGAGGAGAGCCCGGAGGCAGACCTCTGAAAGAGGGTGCCTTCCTGCATTCCTCTTCTAGACAGTACCTCACAGGCACAGACATAAAGAACAGAGCCAGCAACAACAGCCTGATTAAACCATATAAATGGTGGTACTGCAAACACTGAAAAAGTGTGGTGTCTTATAAAAATATCTCAGCTTGGACAAGAAGCATGATAAGGAAGTCTGTATTATTACTGTCTCCAACATGTCACAAAATATTAAACTTTAGACGTGAAGTACACGTTAAAAAATTACATTACAATGGAAATATTATTACAGTCAACATGTTGAGCTTTCGTACATTTTTGACATGGTTGAGTACAAAATTTTGTACTTAACACTTAATATGTGTCGGTAAATTGATGACATGGTTGCGTTCTACAAGGTTAGGTATGTAGCATGTTGAAATTGCAGTGTGAGATGTGTTCAGCTGATTGGAAGTGGCCTACTTGGCATGGTTTCCCGACAGGATTAATCAATTCAAGAATACAAACACTATTCATTGTGAAGCTGAAGCCTTTGTGAGTTCTGTAGAGTTGGGCCTTCTCCACGGAGCAGCTTTACATCACCCATTGACAATCCATTTATGTAATCTAATGGAACTTTTGTCTTATTGCCAAACAAAATTGTGCCCTATATTTCTTTGTGCTCATTTAACACTTGACTCCAATCCATTCGTTTTCTAATCCGAACAGCTGCTGTATCTCAGTTTGTTGTCCTAAACACAGTCTTCCACAACAGCCATAAAAAAAGCCATTTAGTATTCTCCCTCGCAGCACTTTGTTGGTTTATCACCGAGTGATGCAGCACCTCCGAATTGCTTCACACTCCTCCCATAGTCAGTAGACACACCATTTATTTCTTGAGCTGCGTGTTTTGGGCGCCAGTCAGTTTGACTAAGCATTTTGAGAAAGGTCTCTGGTTAATGAAAACTTCATCAAGCTGCCGTCAGTTACACATTTGTGAAAAAGGTAAACACTGGGCCTTTTTAATGACTATCTCATACCCTTCCCTCACTTTGCAGGCAACCGACCGAAGAGCCTTCTGGTGTACATCAATCCCTACGGGGGAACGCGGTGCGGGAAGCGTATTTACGAGCAGAAGGTGGCTCCACTGTTCCGCCGCGCCTGCATCTCCGCCGACGTGATTGGTGGGTCCCGTTTTTCAACATTTAAATAAAAAATGAGCCTCAGTGGTCGCCATATAGATCTCCACCGCCGCGGTGGCCTCTCGCAGGGACCGAAGAGGCTTGCGAGGATATGATTTGGCTCATAGTGCCATTAATCACGCCACCTCCTTAATGGAAGCTGTGATAGTTGATAAGCTTGGGTATCCAAACACATCTATTATTCAATAAGTGTATGCTCCAGCTACACATAGTCTGGGGTATTGATGGTCCATCAGAGTGAATACTGCTCACTCTGGGCTGCTATGAACTGCAGGTGTGTATTTGTGTTGATATTATATGCTTGGTAAACAGATTTACCGTTGAAATATTGTTTTTGTTTTTGTGGGCCCAGGGCTCATTTTGCAGGCTAATATACAATAGCTGAATTAGGATGTTTTGTGCCACTGTGCCTTTGCTTTTCCTGAGCATTAATCTGCACCAAAGGCTGCTGTGAATGTAACAAAAGTGCAGTTATTTTCCACACCTTATGTTTCAAAATGCCAGTGATAGTTTGCTTGTTCAACTACTCAAAGCACAAAAAGTCTAGTTGTTTTGTCAGTACGTTCCCTTGCACTGAAGCTTACGCTTGCCATTTGATTTGTTTCCATAGTTACAGAGCGGGCCAATCATGCCAGGGACCACTTGAAAACAGAGGCCAATCTAGATAAATATGACGGGTGAGTACTCAAGCCAGATAGCTGCTGCTTTTAGCTTTTCATCGCAGGTTCTTCACAGTGACATGGAGTTGACTCCTGTCTCTTCATTTTATAATAGAGAGACTCGGCTATGAGCTGTGTATCAATTACTGGCCATTTAAGAGTTTGCTATGAGGCCCTGTTTTGCTGTAATCTGTTTTCTCTCAGGTTGTAATCATTGAGACAAAGCCCTCTGTGCTTCTCACACTTAACAATCAGTGTCATTGTGATGATCTCAGACACTGACCTCCACTTCCTTGTGCAAAGTTGGCTTTGTTTTTGGTTTTTCTGGTCTGACTTTTGATCGGTATTTCCGAACATTTGGCAGATAAACATCATTAAACATGCTGTTAGTGTCGCCAACAGATGGTGTTGATATCCTCTCTGTTTTGCAACAACTGAGTTCATTTTGTAGTGTGACCTCCAAATCAAATTAGCAGACCCACACTGCTAATAGTTATAATGATGATAATAATACAAAGGCTCAAAACCCAGATCTACAATTAAAGTGATTTAATAGATGAACTTACATGACTAAATATAGTTAAAACACACAATAACAAGAGGCTACATCCATTCTAGCAGCACTTCCAGGCTGTACTTAAGCACAGCTGCGCTTTGCGCTAAAAGCACATTTTAGGTTCTTACGGGCTCAAATTGACACTAGCATCTCCCGGATCTCAGCGGATCTCCAGTTGCTCAGCTTGACGTCCACAGATGAAGTGATGGACTGACTGCTGTGATCAGCTTTTTCCTGGTATTAAAACTCCCAGTTGTGGGTCGCATAACAGTGCACGTCATCGACACCTCCGCCAGCTGAGGTACTTATTTGGACAGTGACTGAACAGTATTGGGTACTGGCTAATTTAGAGTTTTTACCCAATGGATGAAATCAAGAAATTCAATCTGAGTGATCACCAAGGAGATTACAGTTCAACCTGAGGGAAACATGAATGTCTGTACCAAATACTGCAATCCATCTGATATATAGAGACATTTCAAGCATAACCAAAAATGAAAGCCTCATGGTGACTGAAGAAGGATTAGAAAGGGCCTCACCAAAATCCATAAGATTCATCATCTGGAAACTTTTTAAAACTTTGGCTTACTGGAAGCTCTTTGGAGAAAGTCAGGGGATCTTTTCAGTCATTAGAAATTATTATCTTGGAACCAACGTCATCTGTACAAAATGTAATGTTAAGTAAAATAAGGCTAATTGAAGGAAGCACTGGGATAGCTAGGTTTTTAACTCTCACAGTGTTCTCAGTTGCATGCATATTTTGAATCCAAGAGAGAGAGATGCAAATGCATATAACCTAAACAGATATGATGCTTTTGAATTATCTGATGTTAAAGTAGCTTGCAGGCAGATTGGTAAAGGACCCAGGACTGATCCCTGTGGAGCACCATGGGTGAAATGTGTACAGTAGAATTTACAGTCCGTGTAGCGACACAAAAGTTCTTTTTAGAGACAGGAACAAAATAAATCTTTGACTTTACTCTGTACACTCTCCTGCTTTAGAAAGAATCCAAGTCAAGTGTAACCCATAGCAAAAGCAGTGTTCTTTACAGTATTAGAATCCCCACTTATTACAATAATTTCAGGCACGTAGTTGATTCTTCTCTCTAGAACCTCTAGTAAAACTAAGGATCTCTAAATCACTCACAGAGGTCATGTAAGTTTATGTTTTACCACAAATTGAACTTGATGCCTAAGCCCACAACAGTGAGTAAAAAGAGGGCATGTGAAGCGAAAGTGCAGCTGATGGTCGAATAGAAAGGCCATCAATAACATGAAAGGTTTTTCCTGCTGAGTACCCCACCATCTCCTGCTTCTATTCATCAGATATTCAGTCCAGCAGAGCAGGGTTAGAGTCCATTATGCTTTTTACTCTGCAGTACATAATGTTTATAGGTCAGTTTCTGTAAGGTTTTGATATAGACTTATACAGGGTGTAATGCTGGGTGGCACAGTGTGAGATTCCTGTGTACTGAAGGCTTTCATAGTTACATCTGCTGCCCAGTTGTATTATGTTATTTTTCCTCATAAATCTCTGCTTTAGTGCAAACACCAACATATAATCATTACGTGGCGCCCACCCAGGCTACATGTATTACCTGAAACTATCCTTGACAAAGTTCGAGTCCATCGCAGAACTGTAAATTGTTGTTGTTATGTGTCTGTCCAGGGTGGTGTGTGTGGGTGGAGATGGGATGTTCAGTGAGATCCTGCACGGTTTGGTCACCAGGACCCAGACAAACAACGGCATGGACCTGAACCAACCAGATACCGAGCTGGTGCCGTGCTCTCTGCGCATAGGGATTATTCCTGCAGGTAAGCTATGGCCACTATATCACACAAAGACATATAGGGGGGTTGGAAACAGCAGTGAGTAAGGATTTGTTCTAGTAGTGTCAAATGAAAGGAATTTAACTTAGGTGTTACTTTAATTTAGTTAAAATCATTAAAATGATTTGTTCTTGGCAAATACATGTATTGGTTACTTACCAAATAGCTCTTTTTTGCTAAGAGTTAGGTGAGAAGATTAGGAACACAATAATGTTCCAAACAACAAGTAGTAAAATATAGAAGATGTGTAGAAGTTCCAAGTCTCTGCGATGAACATGAAGCTACTTTCTTATGCAGCATCTGGCCAGGAAGTGAATTTCCCAAAATGTCGAGCTGCTTCTTTAAAGCTTTTCATGTAACACAAAAGTCAAGGGCGCAATTTGGCGTAAACACTGGGGGTTTTAAGCTCCTGGTCTGGAATGCTAACTAGCTAATGGCAATAGTTGGCCATAGTTAGCTGTCACTCTGTCGATATGTTGCCCCCGATTTGTTGTGTATGAATTCAACAGGTGGTCATTTCTTAGATTTTGCACATATGTGAAATGACAAAAGTAGAAACGTTTCATGGGAGTTTTCCTTCTATGGCTGTAAACACCTAAATGTGAATTAGTTTCGCATAGATTTTTTAAAGAATTCACACAAAAAAAGAGACAAAAAAAGAACTATAGCCAATGTGAGCTACAAATGTAAAAAAAAAAAAAAAGGAACATATCGGCTTGAAATTGCTTGCAGTTCCAGGCTCATTATTGTGTATTTTCTTAATTTTCCCATCTCCTTTCACTCTCAGGAAACTCAACAGGTAAACATCAGCTTGTTGTGTACTTTCTTTTCAAGCTCACAATTTCCCCTTAACATTCAATCACACATTAAACAAAAAAAGAAAGGTAACACTCCTTTCCACCAGCGGCCTTTGTGGAACATAATATAAAGCGGGCTTGACATGGTATAATTTGCCTGAAGGACACGACTTGTACTTTTATCTCAAATGGAAAAACCTCTGGTGCATCTCTCAGCACTGCAGCTGCTCACCCCCCTCCACCTACACATGCTGTTTAACCCGAGGCTGAGATATCAGGTCACTCTTAGCTATTAAAAGTTCCTCTGCGAAATGTATGAAATCACTTGAGACTCCATTAGAAAGTAAATAACCCGTTTACAGTGTTGATGTGATTTGTCAGGATAAGTGTTGTAATTGTACAAAAGAGGTGTTACAGTTTCAAAAAAGACCGAAATTGTTACTTCTGTAGAAAAAGCCCACTTGACAGAAGCCTTATTGATTACATTCATGAGTTTCATAAGAGAATGTCCATGTAAACAGAGCAGGGGGTCCCAACAGGGGGCTTCGGGGGGTCAGGCCATAAATGGAAACATGCTGAGTGACATTTAGAAATCACTGTAATTTGCAAGAGGCTGGATATACGGTGCATGAAGACCAGTGTGAGACTATCCGGTGCACAGCTTGATGATAATAAACTAAAGGGTTTTAAAAAGTCAGCTGCGGACACGGTAGATGATTTTTTTCAGGCCAATTACAAACATGATCTGGGTGTGCTGACTCAAGTTCTTTGTCCTTTGACAATCACAGATGAATAAAGATGGTCTAATATTTTCTTTCAGCTGAGTAATAGCTCAGATACTTCAAGCTCACGTGAAAACTCAGGGTTTGCAATGACGAAAGTACTCAAACTCTTTCAAAGTTCTTGAAAGTCTTTGTCATACCATTTAATGTTCAGCTTATTTTTGATTGTGAAATTACACCTGGTTTGGTTTGCCTACACAAAGAAAAGAAAGAAAGAAAATCCAATTTCGATGAAGGCCAACCAGTCTTTGGTGCGTGTTCTTCCCATCAATTCAAGTACACTGGAGAACAAGGGCACGTTGAAGGGCAGTAACGTAAATGATAGATCTGCAAGAGTTTCCTCTCAACTCACTGAAATAATTAACTAATCACACAATAAGTGTTCAATCTTTGTGGGAGTAATGGTAGCAGCGACGATTGCACTCAAGATCTCCACCATGCGTTATTCCCTGTGAAATTACAAAAATGTAAAATATGGCCCGTCTCGCAATGTTAAAGAAAACCAACTAACAAATGGTAGGAAATATTTATTTATTCAGTGCTGGTGCTCTAGTGAGTAAAACAAACCTCACCATGCTAGTCAGGGCTGCAACCAACTATTATTTTCATTGACAATGAATCTGCTTATTATGTTTACCTATAATCGGTAAGTAGGGGAAAAAAAGTGAATAATACTTTTCACAATTTAGATGACAAAGAAAATCAACAGATTTGCACATTTAAGAAGTTGGAACCAGCAAATATGACATTTTTTCATGAAAAACTACTCAAACGATTAATGATTATCAGAATAGTCAGAAGTCACAATCCACCCAGTGAAGTAATGTAACAGATTTGGTTCAATGTAATGCCAAATGCCAGTTTAAACTTTTTTGTAGTTTAAACTATAATGCTATAATAATTGCACAGCCATCATGCTAAAAGGATAAAGGTTATATTCAACAATCCCATATTGAATATTGTTCCCATTCTGACCTCCATTGTTTCCCAGAAAACATGACATGTTCCTTCATATAATGAACATGGGCATTGTAGTATATCTAAGTTGATCCCCATACACTGTCACTAATGCACCAAATTTGTATTAATCCGCTGCTGGAAATAGTCCCCAACAAATACACTTTTGACAGCTGTCTGATGAACATTTGTAGAAAAACTACAGCGCCCACCTGTTTTCGGATGATAGTCCATCTGTCTGTCTGCTCGTCCATCTGTCCATCCCAATCTTGTGAACAAGATATCTCAGGAGCGCCTTGGGGACGATTCCTATAAATTAGATGCGAATGTTCACTTGGACTCAAGGATGAACACATTAGATTTCTGTGGCAAAAACAGCAACTTGACTGGTTCACCAAGGCTTACAACTGCGAGGCAGTAATTCTAGTTTAGAAATGAAAGTATGTATTTTGAACCAGTTTATAAAGATCTACATTCAGTAGGAATGGCTGGGCGCCAAAGACGGGGTAGGGAAGTCTGTGGAATTGTAGTTTATGGTCAGTGCCTCGGTATTTTCAGTCCAGGCATGGGAGCTTTGTTGCGTGTCATTTCCCGTCTCAGTTCCCCTCTTTCCTGTCATCTTTCTTCTGTCAACTCTCTAAGAAATACCTAAATTAGTTGTGTCAGCCATTCATCCGGTGTGAAACAGTGTGTGACTTTTATTTCTAAAAGTAATGTCTCAAATAATGGCGATAATGTAAAAGTGTCTCTTACATCTTGGCACATGATCTCTGCTTCTGAGTGTATCTTTATGCCGCCAGGGTGTAATTTATGATTTCGTCAATGTAGCCATCAATATCACTGTCAAGCTTATGCTAATGTCATATTAAGATATCAAAGTCCTCACTGCCAAGGTTCAGATTTAGAGCCATGAACTCATTTATGGCCTCGTCGCCGAGCTGTCACGCACGCAAATGTTCTCTGACACGTTCCTGTTGTAATGGTTTTAGATATTATGGTCTGAAAAGGGAATGTCAGGCTAACCCTGACACATTGACAGTTTATATTGATGAGATTGATTTAGATAGATTAGTGGATGGGGGAAAAAAACATGAGGTCCGCAAAGACACTGCAGCTATAAATACGTTCATTCAAACGGGAAAAAATATCCTTTTTTTCAGGGGGCAGCTCTGAAAAGCGTCTAGACTCCATTGTTGTCACCCAGATAAAGGAGATTTCAGTGCCAAGATGATCCCAGTGGCGAGGAGGGAAAAAAAAACGCAGATAAAAACTGGGCCTTCTCCCACCGAGGACATGCCTCGTGACAGCCTGTGCTCTCTCGCTCTCTGAATGTGCCAACAGGCTAATGCGGATGAGAAACTTAAGGGGAATAAAACATTGAAAGTCCGAGGAGCAAAACATCACTGAACATCTGCGTGCGCCACTTAAATCCATTCAAAGTCAGTTGGCTTATACTGGGTAGCTTTTAGAAGAGTCAAATAGCATATGTCGCCGCTTTTTTTTTCTTCTTTTTTTTTTTTTACGCTCAGCAAAAAAACAGCAGGTAGAGCAGCGGCCGTCGGGAGCGACTGTGATGTGTTCGGGTGTGATTAAGAAGCGAAGCCCCGGATAAGCGATATTCATAGAGCGCGCGGGAGCAAGTCGGAGAAGAAGGGAGCTCATCGTCGCACTCATCTGTGTGTCCACCGCTGAATGACAAGCCTGATCTCTCCGCTGTCACGCTTCCGTGAGCCAACTCAAAAACATCACTGGTAGGATTTCGCTCTCGCAGCTCCCCACACACACACACACACACACACACACACACACACACACACACACACACACACACACACACACTCTCTCTCTCTCCATCTTCTATCAGCGGCAGCCGGTCCATTTCACCACTTGAAGATGATCAAAGTGTGGGGCAGATAGGTCTGAGAATTATGCCATGTGGCACAGAAAGAGAGATAGAGCCTTATTACCTCTCAAGTTGAAAGATTTAATATCAAACTCCAACATTTCTCCCAAGGCAGGGGGGATGCCTCTTACACCTCATTTGTTGGCTGAAGAGAGCCGATGATAGCCCAGGAGCCTGGAGCTACCCGATTAGTTAACTTTATGACTGAGACGTCTCCTTACTTCCACCTAATAAAATCATTCAGCCGGATTCTTCTTACTTGGTCGCAGCTCTGAAAGACTTGTAACTCTACCAAAGGACCAGAATCTTTTATGTCTGATTTCAACTGTGACTAAAAGATTTAGACATCCGTTTTACAGCTTTACCTGCCGACAGAGTCAACACGCCTGCACAGTCTGATCCGACTACGGTCGACGGCAACGCGTAAAACTTGAAAGACACGCCGCACATCTTACTTACGATGAAGATATTAATGGCACCATCCGCCATTTCTCGGTCTGTAATAGGCCCCAATAAAAAAGGAACTTGTATTAATATAAATGTGAGGATTTATCAGGATGTCTGCACACATGTCTCTGGTTGGCCTAACCAAACGCCACTCTTTTATGAATCGATTTAAAGAAGTGATTTGAGAAAAGGGCACGAGATTAATTCAAGCATGTGATTGTCCTCCTGTCCTGCGTGCATGACGGCTGACTTATCCCTGCAGAAACAAACATATTAAAAGGATGAATCACAACTATGACACAGTTGTACAGTCCTTTGTAGGACTTCGTAAGGGAGCTGCACAAAGTTTTGCGTTTGATGCCAAGCAATCTATGTTGGTATAATGTATCCAGTTAACGACATGATAATTGGAACTAACTGGTCCTGCTTTTAAAGAGGCTCTGTGGTACTTCTGTGTTGTGCTGGAAGGCGGTCAGTCCAACAGCTCTTAAACAAAGTGTCCAAGGCTTGTGTAGGCAACTGTGAGAGAATATGGAAGGTCTCGTTTTTCATGTTACATTACAATCTGCTCACATATGGCCGATAAAAAGTGATTAATACACGTAAATTGCAACAAACATAGAGCCCCTTTAATTTGGTCATAAATCAAGTACTCTTAGCAACCTAACTAGCATGCTAAACCAAGCTGGTGAACACGATAAATATTATACCTGCTTCACATCGCCCCGTTCACACCTGGCCATGTTGGCATACTTATGTTAGCATTTAGCTCAAAGCAGAGCTACGTTCGATGTCGCAGAGTTGTTGGCATGGCTGCAACAACAGATAAGTGTTTTTGGAAAAAGGGTTTTAAAATGAAAACAATCTCAGTTGCTGCTAAATTGACTTTTTTGTTTGTTAAACATTGTCTCTTTTCCATTATTGTGTTATCAATGTACATTTGCATCTTTCTAAATATATTATACTAAATATTCTATATTCTAAATACTCCAATATCACATTTGATAATGATGCTACATACACTGATCAGGCCCAGTTTGGAAGTGAACATGGGAGTCTCTTTCAGTGTTTCCAAAAGTGTCTTTGTGTGTGTGTATGTGTGTATGTGAACAGGGCCTTAGTCTCGTCTGTGTCTGGATTCCTGTGTGACTGCAGGTATTGGCAAAAACATTTTCCAGGAAGTGTTAAAACTGCTATGTGATCTTTCAAGTTATTTGGGCGTCTTAAGCTGCTGTTTGTTTTTGGAAAACTGACACCTTCCAGATGAAAACCAGAAGGTCTTTGTTTGTCGTCAGGAAAAAAAAAAAAAAAAAGTTGTTTAGTCCATAACCGAATTTTTATTCAGTGTCATCAACGTGCCTATACTGAGACTGAAAGGGCTGATTATCGACCTGTGCCTCTTCCAACAGGGTCCACTGATTGTATCTGTTTTGCCACAGTGGGAACCAATGATCCAGTTACTTCTGCTTTACACATCATTGTGGGTGAGTCCGAGTCATTGTTTGAAATCCCCAAGAATGCATTCAGTGTCGCTGCGGAAGTTACCGCCTTTGATTGTTTGTTTGTACCTCGTTCAAATGTTCACGCGTATGTTGCGGTAACGAAGCAGGAAGTGACCTCTTGCGTCTCGACCGGTCGTGTCTTCACCAGGTGATTCCCAGCCGATGGACGTGTGCTCGGTCCACCACGACGACGTCTTTCTCAGATTCTCCGTCTCGTTGCTCGGCTACGGTTTCTATGGCGATGTGCTGACAGACAGCGAAAGGAAGAGATGGCTGGGTCCGGCGAGATATGACCTGTCAGGTATGAGGGCTGTGCTCTTCTAAACTTGACTGACTCTTCAGGCTAAGCCTACCTACACACGTAAACCCTTTTTTTTTAATTAATTTATTTTTTTATACCATTGGCTCGCTGACCTCTGAGCTCCCTGAACTCATTGGTTTATTTGAATGTGAGGTAACATGCAGTTTATCCCTGAGCTTGCTGCTCCTGCTCTGGGGCCAGACTTTGGAGGATTAAAGATATAAATCTAACACAGAAACTCAAGCTTGTTGAGTCAGTGGGACCAACGCCAGCAAGATTTTCCCTGCCCACTGCACATCCGCCTTATTATCTACGATATGAAACCGGGCTAAATTAAACTGGGATCAACTGCACGCATGAGAATAGTTCTTCACTAAGTCTTGTTTATTAAAGCGTGTGGAGAACAAGTTTTACAACCCCAGTTCCAAAAAAGTTGGGATGCAGTGTACACAGTTCATACGGGTCCTTCAAATCCCTGAAAGTCCTTGGAAGTTCTTGAATATGGTCATTGAAAGTGCTTGAATTTGAATGTGTTTTTGAAAGTGTGTTTGATATTTTTCTTTAGTCAACTATAGTAAATTAGGCTATGTTTCACTGGCTGCTGTCAAAGAAGACACTTTATAAACTTTAGTAAATTAACCATTACGTCATAGGAAACTATCAAATTTAAGATGATTAAATACCATTTAGTTACCTCAGTTTTGAAAGGTTTTGCACAAGTAGGACAGAAGGATGGTTTGATGTGAACTCCACACACCTCAGGCAGAGAGAATCGCCCCTCATCTGAATTCCCGACACTTGCTGCCGCTGATAGAAGACAGAAGGCCTCACAGATGTCATTCCATCACAAAAACTAGTTGAAATAGAAAGAGAAGTGCAAGTCCTCATGAGAAATGGTAAACATCACCTAGAGGGTTAACATTGGAGTTGGTGTTTGTGTGTCTGTAATCTAAGAATTGTTTCACCCGCGGTTCTTATTTGTTTACCGCCAATTCCACTGTATGTGTGTATGAAACAAACATGGTTAAAGCGCAGAGCTGCGGTACGCATGGCTGCTAAGTGAGGCCCCTGGGCTTTAAAACGCCGCTGTGTGTTATCTGCGCTATGACGTTCCCTCCTAACTTTGTTTTGAACTCTTTTTTTTTTTTTTTTTTTGCACCCAGTTAAACCCACGACAGTCTCTGGAGGGAGAAGAAGAGCGTTCCAATTACGTCCGTGCCGCTTTAAGATTGTTTTACTCTTAATTGTGTTGTCAGGTGCAATTAGACTTGAATTAAACACAACACATGGAACACATTGGCATGCTTTTTTTTTTTTTATTTGTGCGTTTCCTTTTGTGTTCCAGGGGTAAAAACCTTTCTGAGCCACAACTACTATGAAGGCACCATCTCTTTCCTGCCTGCTGAGAACAACACGGGGACCCCCAGGGACAAGCTGCAGTGCCGATCCGGGTAAATAAAAGCATCGCGGATATCCATTTTTTTTTTCCCCGCCGCCTCTTCAGGGCCATTTTACAATGTGCTAACTTATCTGATGCGCCGCAACAGTCGGCGTGCACCTGCCAAAGCTTAAATGGGGTAGTTTACGTTGTCAGGAAGCCCCGTCTGATTTATTGCCGACTGAGAGGCCTATTCAGTCTTTTCCAAAAAAAAAAAAAGGGGGGGTTGACTAAGTGCTTTGGTTTTTCTTTTTTTTGAGATGCCGGGCGCAGACGTGCGCATTCATTATGGGGGCTGAAAGGAGCTGAAAAAAAAAAACCCATTAATCTGTAAAACGCCATGTTTCCTGACAACTTATTTTTACCATGAAGAGCAACATCACCACGTTACAAAAGAGCTTCACAGAGCTTTTCAGTCATTTTAAAAGTGGACCACACTTAGTTGGACCTAATGAATTATTTAGGCTCATTGAAGCCACGACTGTCACAGCAACACCCGACGGCTAATGATTGTAAAACGAGGTTTGTGCTGATGTTTCAGATGCTGCGTCTGTCAGCACAAGCCCTCATCAAAGGACAGCGAGCAGTGGGAGATGTCAGAGGAGAAGGAAAAGTCAGACAAAGGTAGGAGTTTGGGGGTTATTACTCGACACATGTCAAATTAATCACACAGTGAAAGGAAGCGCACGTCTCATCCCTTCCGCCTCGTTATCGGCTTGTTTGTCTATTTCGAAAAACCGTTTCCAGACTTCAGAGGTGTGCGAGAATAACCGTCTCTAAAGAGCGTGGACGCCAAAAAAGAAAGAACAAAAAAAATAAATAAAACAACACAAAGGGAGATGAGACAATCCCACACTGGCTCTCTTTTTTCCCTTGAAGTCGCAAACAAATCAGGGGAGATTTGCATTCCGCGGCACCTCGGTGTAAATAACACCGTCATCTCCCCGCCTTTTTTTTCCCCCCCAGATTTCACTTTATCTCCATTTTCTGTCAGGGGTTGTTTTTTTTTTTCCTCCCGCAGCATGGCAAAATTCTTGATGAGATTCTTGATGAGTTATTGACGAGAAAACATAAACTGATTTTGGTCGTGACACCGCACAACTCCCCGCTGGAGCCTCTGCTTTTTCTTTTTTTTTTCCTTTTTCTTTTTTTTTTTTTTCTTCTTTTTGGGTCTTATCAATTCTCAAATCTCCAGCATCCACCTCCACGTCTGCTCAGACGGGTTTTACATATCGACGAGGACGGTGTCTGTCCTCTCACCGCTAGAGCAGCTCAGCGTCGCCCCCCCCTCCATTTGTCCCCCCCAGACCACACAGACACACACAGATACACACACTTCATTATCTGCAGTCATCTCAGCAGCACAAACCTCAGGAGGCAGATGAAATACTGACTCCTGTGTGTGTGTGTGTGTGTGTGTGTGTGTGTGTGTGCTGGTGCATGCTTGTATGTGTGTGTTTTTTTTCCTCTCTAATTAGCGTCGTGATATTAAAACTCAAGATTTTCCATCTCAGTTACGTGCTGCTTCCTATGGAGTGTGTGTGTGTGTGTGTGTGTGTGAGTGCGAGAGGGAGCGTAAACCCGTTTTCACGATGTGTGACAGACTCTCACTAATCAGGAAGAAAATTTGGCTCTGCCGGCTCTGACGGGAGGTTTTGCCTCACGCCAGTGCAGCCGTGGTTTTTTTTGGTTTTTGGTTTTTTTTTTTGTCATGTTTTCCCCTCTTTTTTTTTCCTTTCCTGGCGAGGGAAATCTCAGACAACTGCTAAATCAATGAGGCACGACACTCTCTCTCTCTTTCTCTCTCTCTCTCTCTCTCTGCAAACGAGCCAGCTTCTCTCTTCCGTAAAAGCAAACACTCATTTGGAAACGTTTCTCCTAAATGGAGAGCCTACAGTCCACAGTTGGATCTGTTGTCGTTCTTGATTATTTCCCCCCCACCTCTTCTTTTTTTAGCTTTAATCACTGCTTCCCAATTAGGATATCGCTGTTTTCCCACGCAGCCTCGGCGGGCTGGTTATCGTTGGATCGCGTTGTCACCTCTGTAAGTTTGTTTTGCGAAATGAGGGGGAAAGGTAATGAGTCGTTTTTGCTTCCCCGAGATCACATAATTTTCCCTCCGAGGTTTGGACGTCTCTGATCATTTTGTTTTTTTTTTTTTCCTTCTTCTTCACACCGCTTACTCCACGCGACTATCGCCCCGGTGACAGGCGCCGTCGGTCCCATGGGGCGTGATGCTTCGTCTTTGATACGCCGTCACTTGTAAACAGTTGCTAATCTCCGGGGGGGGGACGCAGCGGTGATTTGTGAAGTGCAACCGTCGCGTCTGTCGTTTTTGAGATTCGCGTATAATCAAAGCAGGCAAACAACAGGTTAATCCAATCACTCCTCTCTCTATATGACCTCCTCGTTGGTTATTGCCGACCCCCTCTCTGGCTGAGCTTAATTGCATTTTTAAAAAAACACAAGAGACACCCGGCTGACACGTGTTGCTTTCAGCGGCAGAGTTTTCTGTCTCGGCTCAGTCATCAGGGTGAAGCCGCTCTGAGAATTCCTGCCAAGAACATCCGGATGTTAATGGACCCTCGTCACGACACTGCTGTTGTGCAGCGGGCCGGGGGACTTAACCTGAAGGACTCGCGGAACACACAATAATATCACTTCAGACACAAAATTTCCTGGCGGCGCGCAGATTATTTGTTTTACTCCAACATCAGCGCTCGTGGAGAGAGAGAGAAAAAAAAAAAAGCTGAAGGGAATAAGAAACGTTCGACTCACACTCCTTATCTACCTCCTACAAGTGAGGAGCTCAAAGCAGGCGGAATACTCCAAACAAAATTAAAACGTGCTGCAGTTTTTGGTTGTTTTTTTTTTTTCCGCGAAGGGGGCTGTGCGGTACGTTCGAGGCCGGTTCGCTTTAAAAGTGTCAATGTCAGACAGGGGAGATTTAACACCGCGCTGGAGGGAGGAGGAGAGCGAGCGGTCCGAACAGCACGCTGAAAAGAGAAGGCAGTCACACAATAATTGCAGGTGATTGCGTGTGATTGCGCAGCACTTTATTTTTTGCTTGCAAACTCGACATTTTGCCCGCGCTGAACGTGCCAAATTGGATTCTACTCAAGAGTGTTCGTGAATAAAAGGGAGTTCTGCCAGCGAGTAGCGTTTGTTTCGAGCGTGCAAACTTTTACCTCTCTGGTGTGGTTCAGTTGTGCCGCGGAGAATAATGCATTTTAAAGTCTGGCAAACAAATGTAACATTTACATTTAGCAGACGCCTTTGTCCAAAGCCACTTGCAGTAATTCATACACGCATTCTAAACTGATGGCGGTGGATCCCATGCGACCAGCACATGAGGAGCAGTTTGGGGTTCAGTATCTTGCCCAAGGTCACTTCGACATGCAGACCAGGGGAATCGAACCAGCGACCTTCTGATAACAAGCTGCTACTACTACTAATCACACAGATGATGTCTGTAACAGTTTCTACACTAGAACTGCAGCTCTGCAGCCTTGGTTACTTTTTGTGTACAGTGCACTTAACAGGAAGGTTTGAAATGTCAGAGTCTGAGAACAGTGCCTTGTGTGCTTTGGTAACAGCATTGCTTCCAGTAATGGGAACAGGATTAACAAGTTCGCTAAAGGCTCGTTCTGTAATTGGCTTGGTTGTTTTTTTTAATAGTCTAAACAAGCGTTGAGTGAACACGTTGTCCAAACGCTCCAAAGAACAATTTCGAGGTACAACAACACACGTGGGTCGTTCCTCAGTTAGACTCAAACGTGCACCGACAGTGTTTTTGAGTATTTTATCATAAAATAGCCATTTGGATGAAGGCTTTGTGCAAGAATGCTGCCTCTGATCTTTCTTTTTTTATATATATACCCTAACAACTAAATAAAAAGTGTGTGTGTGTGTGTGTGTGTGTGGCTGTGTCAGATGGCAGCGGTGGTTGGAGAGTGATACGTGGGAAGTTCATCGCCATCAACGCGGCCAGCATGAGCTGCGCGTGTCCCCGGAGTCCTAAAGGCCTGTCGCCCTCCGCCCACCTCGCCGACGGCACCACAGACCTCATCCTGGTCAGGAAGTGCTCCCGTCTGGACTTCTTCAGGCACCTGCTCCGACACACCAACAAGGACGACCAGGTGGGACTCAAGCTTCTCTGTGTGTGATTTAACTTCAGAGCACTTTTCTGAGGTATTACGAAGGCATTACTCAATTTATGTTTTTTTTTTATATATACCTCTAAAGTAAGTGTGCATAAACAATCTGAGTGACGCCGTGCAGAACATTTCAGAATTTAAATGAGCTCGGGAAACTGATGTGATTTGAATGCGGCAGGGATGAGCGAAAAAAAAAAACAAAAAAAACACCCTTTTCAAAGAGTGAAGGCATCTCCGAAAATGCAGCAAAACTTTTAAGACAGCTGCATCCTTCCCGTGTAAGCCTCCCGTCAATCACTCGGCAGCCGAGTTCAGCTCTCAACATCAGGAGCCGTTCGATGTGCGCGCAGATAAATTGAGAGGGTGTTAAGTCTGTAAACGAGCGAGCAGAAGGCAGAAGTTCCCCCCCCCCCCCACGTGCTGCGCTAGCACCTCCATTTGCTGACTCGGCTCAATTTCCCAACTATGGTTCACTTTAGTTCAAATGCCTCAGCCCTTGTGCCTTCCCACGTATCATAAATAACCTCCACCCAGGTCCAGAGAGGCACTGATAATCGCTGCATCAGGTATATGCTGTATGGGAGAACAGGCTGATAGCAGACTAATGCCCTCTCAGGATAGCGCCAGTATTGCCAGGGGAAGTCAGGTGATTAGTATTTATTACCTCAGGAAGGACCTCGGGAAGTTTATTCCATTTAGAAGGATCTTGTAAGTAATTTCATCTACAGAGGCCGCCTTGATAACATTGCAAACCGGGGTTTGGGCTAACCCCGACATCCTGAGGTGAGTTCCGACTCCGCCATCGACATCTTGACTTGTTACCTCTTGTAGCAAGACTCAATCAGATTAAGAACATTACATATTTTCAGCTTTAATTTTAATAGGATCCAGCAGTAGGGAACGCAAACGGTTTAATTTCCAAGAAGGGGGAAAGAGAGAAAACGATGCCGAAGCCGCTGCAATTACTGTGAAATTTAGCAACTCGAGGAAAAAAAAGATTTTTGCTGCCTTGTGTGACATGGAGCGTGTCCCCGGAATGCCACGCTCTCAATACAGTATTTCACATCCAGATGACTGAATGAAATTACCTTATGTGTGGGGTTAAATCTAATTACCGACATTCCCTGGTGATGCTAATGCAGGGAGGCCTGAAAAATGGTCTTATGACAGAGAATTTCCACAGTGAACTTAAATCTTGCTCTGAGAACCAGCAGTAAGATATTTGTGTACAGTTTGGATTTCAGGGATGTTGGGTGTTGAGTCTCAACAACTATCAGAGGGATTACCGATGACCAATGGCATTTTGCACAGCTGATTCTGATTTCTACATGGTGTACCTTCATGACTTTCCCTCTCAAAGCACCGCAGCAAGCAACATCGGCCTTATCTGTGTTTTCTGAATAGTACCGGTTAGCAAACATTGATGGTAAACTTCAAACCGGCATAACAACAGCATGCTAACATGCTCATGAGTTTTAATAGTGGAGCACCAGCCGGTCATCATCGAAAAATGACCATATCTGTCGACAGTGATTTATTTATCTTGTTAGGCGCTGACCTCTAGTGGCTGTAGTGATTATAACAGCAGCAAAGGTGGAAGTCAGGTTAATGGGGTGTGAAGGATCCAAGTCAGCTTAGGACAGAGGTCAGTGATGGATGGTCGGGTCAAACAAGCACAGGACCAACTCAGGAAACCAGCGTTCGTGCCCGCTGTGTAAACCAGAAGTCCACAGTGTCAGGTGGAGTGACGGCACACATCGCCCTCGCCATTTCCTGCTCTTTGTAGGTCTGTCGGCGCAGGCATTAGCAGGCATTTTGTTATTCTTTTTTTATGTCAGTGGCCAGCCTCTCGCGTTGTCTGGCATCCCACAATGCCTTGCACGTTGATTGACTTTGAAACAAACTTTTGCACCACCTCATGCAGCCTTCAGCGGGTCTTTACCATAATTCTTGTCTCGCCTTCGGTCGTTCAGAAGTCAGATCTCCCCAACGGAGGAAAAAAAACAAAAGACATCTCATTAACCGTTGTCTTATGACCTCAGATTCCGTGCTGACAAGACATAATGTGGTGCGTCTCTAGCTTGAGGCTGTCTCTGCTGCTTTACTTGCAACACATAAAGGTAGACAAGCAGTCGTATGAGTGGGGTGAGAGGGACTTTGCATCAGAGTTCACTTAATATCAGCATCACTGTCCAGCCAAGCGGAGAGAAACAAGGAGTGAGAAGCCGCTAAGCGTATTCATGGCCTTGTCAGAAAGCCTTTTAGGCAGACCGTCCAGCATGAATGCAAAGCGGCTGCAGTCATAAAGTGGGTCTGATGCGAAATAAATGGCTGTCACTCGGCTTTTGGGATGAGAGAGGGCAAGAAACGGAGAGGTGGAAGAGGGAACGGGGGTAAAAGGAAAAAAAGAGGAGACGAAACGAGAAGGGAAAAGAGGGAGAGTGGCACCCCGTGAAGTTGGAGAAAGTAGCGTGCCGGACAGAGCTGAACCTTTCCGCGACACTGACTGAGATGAAAGGAGATTTTGACAATATAATTTCTTTTCATCTCTCTCTCTTTCTTCTCCTCGTCACTCCTCTGCAGTTTACATACTGTAGTTTTCATGCACCTCCATTTTATCTGACCTCCCCTCTCCCTCCCTTTTTGTTTGGCATTCGATCAGCCATTTTCTTCCCCTTATTTATTTATTTTTTTCTGTAAAATCGAAAGTAAGAATAACCCTCGGTGTAGTTTTTGCTCTTCATTATGAAATCAGCGGGAGTCCATTAAATGAGAGTGGAGGAGAAATTAACGTTTTACCTCACTCACCAGGAGCCTGTAAACTAAAAAAAAAAAAAAAAAAGAAGAAAAATTACATGCCTGGTATTGTTTTATCACACAATAAAATCATCATATCTTAGAGAAATATGCCACTGCCTATTTCCAGTGAGTGGTGTTGTGTTTATGAAATTAGGTGCTTTATGCTCCATTTGAGACGTGAGATGCTCAAAAAGTTTATGTTGTTCGTAAAAAGGGAGCCCGGGCTGTGAAGGAACCTGAGATGAACCGTTGATTCTTGATGCTGATCTGGATTTAGTGTGATACCGAGTCACTGAGTCTGATATTTGATCAGGCTTGATTGAAATAAAAGGTGCAATGTGTAACAATTGGCCACTCACACTCAAAACAAATCGGGTGCAGCATATCACCGGGGTAACTGCTAACTGCTGCTAATTTTTGCCGCTGTTGGCCAGTTAGCTCAGTTAGCCGTGCAGCTAATGGTTCGGAGTAGGAGCTCGGGGATCATGGGCAGTGTTGATGTTTACACCACTGGTAGGATTTTAGCACCGGCTGGTTAGCATGCTAGCTTAAGCAGAAACCTCAATAACAGACATCATAACATCAAAACTGCTGTTCCTTCACGTACTGTCGATAATTTCAGTTTGAACACTTTCCACAAAAATCTTTACATATTGTCCTCTTTAAGGGGATTGTTTGGCCCTCATGGAGGTACGCGCTCTACTGGGGGCCATTCCAGTTTGATTTTGAATATTCTCAGCCACACTCGCGCCATATTGGTGGCTCGGTTCTATTTGCAGTTCAGACAGCAACTTTTGATGATGATGAATGATTTCCTCTCTTGCTGAGGCAGTAAAAGTTGCTGTCGTCGGCGTTCAGTTTGTCTGCAGTCGTGTTCTGTATTGTGTTTGTTCATTTCTTTTCACGCTTTGATTAAAGCACACTTGTGGAAATGTGGACAACAGGGTAGTCGTATAAATGGGTGTGAAGGAACTTGAAATAAAGCCTCTTCAAACAACAGCTCCTCACAAAATCTCATCTGGCGAAGCTAAACAAAGACGGGCCCCTGCGTTCCCTCTCATCCTGCTGTGCTGCTTACTTTCAAATGAAACCCTTCAAGTGATTCTGGAGCGCGGCGGTCTTAACCTCCACGCCATCTGTGGGCACATCTGTTCCATCATCCGTCCGTCCGTCCGTCTCTCCTCCTCCTCTTCTTTCATCTGTTTCTCATCCATCTCCGCTTCCCTCCCCAGTTTGACCACTCGTTTGTGGAGGTCCACCGCGTGAGGAAGTTTCACTTCCAGCCGCGGCACCATGAGCGAGTCTCGCTGGAAGACCTGAGCGAGAGTCCAAAGAAGACAGGCTTCAGCCCCATATGCTCCGCCCGAACAACCTGCGACTACAGCACCGCCCACAGCAGCTGGACCTGCGACGGGGAGCTCCTGCCTCACACTGCCATCCAAGTCAGGTAACGGGATCGCCAGTGAACGTACAGTACAGCTCCAAACTCGCTGTGGTGGTTATTTCAATCAACTTTAGTCCTTTTCTGTGTCCTTTTAGTGATAAAGAAAGTCACTATGATGCAGTTAAACAAATCTGAAGTAATTTGGAGCCATACGTGGTGAAAACAATTACTTGCGTTGTGATGAGCGTTTTAGACACATATACATAAGAGGCGTTTAAATGCTCTAACCCTGATCACTTTGACTGCTGAAAGCAGCCAGAGTTAAATCGCTATTCCGAGTGCCAGTTTATTTAGCATTTTTTGAAGCCTGTTGGGGACAGTGTAACTCTGTGGCAGTGGGGACGGGGCAGGATCACTCTCAGCATAAATGAAGGCTGGTAAATGGCTTTGAATTGGTGCACATAATATTGCGGAGGCTGTGTAATGGAAAAAAAGCATTGAAATACATGCAGGGCTTCTGCGTATTGCATCAGCGCGGTGCTGGAAGTCACAGTTAAGTCTGTTCTTCTTCTAGGTATTACAGGAATAATCTCCTCTTTAAATTGCTTTAAAATGTTCCTGAGTATCGAGGCTAAATGGAGAAAAAAAAAAAAAAAAAACTCATGTTCTGCATTCACAGTGCACTGAAGTTAAACTCACACATAATATTTTTAGCCACGCTGTCGCTTTATAAATGTTAGTTTACTGGTCATTGGTCAGTCACACAAATACATTGTTGTTGAATTTTGCCATGAATTCCACTTGTTTGTTTTCTTTTTCTATGTATTTGATGAGCTCTTCGTGGCTTTTATTGATAGGACAGCACTGAGAGGTGACGGAAAAACAGGATGAGAGAGAGGTGGGATGACATGCAGCAAAGGGCCACAGGTCGGACTAGAACCCTGGACGGAGCCTCTGTTCCGGGGCCCTCGTATGATGTTTGTCAACATCAAAGATCATTTTGCAGGTCAAGAAAGTTGCAGTTTGTTATAAAGACAGTGAAATACCATTTGGTTATGTGTGAAACCACTCAGTGAACTACCCCGTCGTCACTCAATATATGTCAGCGGCACCAACATGGCCATCACCTCGGCACAGTTGCAGCTGTGTGACAACAGAGTCAGTCAGCTTTGTGAGCTAATCTATCAGATGGGCTTGACAAGGTTTGCGTGGTTGTGTTGAGCATATTATAAGGCATCTGTGGTCGTTCTAATTATGTATTTCCACAGTCTCATACTTTTTTTTATTTACTTCACTAGCGTATGTGTGCTTGTGTTTATTTTCATGTTGTAGTAATCAGGAAATTAGCGCGCACACACGCTAAACTAAAACGGTGAATATAGCAAACACGTATGTTTAACAGCCCTGTAGCATTGTCAGTGTCAATATTAGCATGCTTACGTTAACAGCTGGCCTTAAATACAGTCTGACAGAGCTGCCAGCATGGTATTAATCATGATTCTTTTCCTGTCAGTATTTGCAAAATATGTTAAACACATTCACTAGCTAAGACAGAAATGTGAAACTCAGTGTTCTTCTCTTTGTTGGAAAGTGTCTTTGTAGTTAGTTATTAGACTCACAGAGCTGCTAGCATGGCCAGACTGTTTTGTTCTTGTTTTCTTGTTCTTTCTATGCAGAACAGATTCAGATGCTGAGACCCAAAAACTGAGACTGAAACAGGCGAAGGAATAAACGACGATCCAGTTTTTAAACTTTAAAACGTCATTAAAAAGCGTCAGTGGGTAAATCGTCAAAGTCAAGGAAAAAAATTAAGCTGTCACTAGAGCAGTTCTCTTACATTGGTTGAATAGGAGGTTAGCGCAGCAGTGCCATTAGCGCTGCCAGTGTCCAACGGTCTCCGGTCAGGAGACTCTTTCACTGTTCCCTGCTGAACGTTCTTGGCAACTCGATGGAATTAGCCCCGCTCATTATTCCACCCCTGTCCACACTTCAGCTTCCCCCGCTATCAGATCTCTATACAGCCGGTGTGGCACTGCTTGACGCATCATTTATTTCATGCTCCATTGTACTTTGCCAATGATGCATGGCGCTGTAATGTTGCTAATTTAACGGCCCTCCCCATGTTAAAAGGCTACTCCCCTTTAATTAAAGCAGAAGTCCGTCCTTTTATTGCCTCTTCCTCTCACCGCTAATCGTTCTTGGAGTGAGCCGGCCAGAGTGCTGCCCGCGTAATTAATGGTAATAGCCCAGGCGAAACGGATAGAAAGTAGGAGAGGAAGAAGGGAAGAGTGAAGAGTTTTGCTTTGAAAGTGAGAAATGCACACGCCAGTGCCGGTGTCAGTTTGAACACACATAATTATAGCCCTAGTGCTACTTTGATCTTAGAGGTATTATATGTGTGGGGCTTTTTTTTTTTTTTTAGGTTTTTTTCCAGTTTAATGTATGATTAGCATTCTGGAAATAACCCTTCATACTGTTATTATGTTCCTCCATTATATTAACTGCAGGTGAGGTCCTGTTCCAGTGAAAATACAGGTGTCATTTAGCAGACAAAGGCACAGACAGTAATTGAGGCTATAGAGACGCGGCATGAGATAATAGCCTCTTGCCTGTTCCACTGTTTCTTTCTCAGTCCGTGTGCTTCTACCTAGACTTCATCAGGATCTGTTATCCGTGTCATCAAAGTGCGTCAGCCCCATCTGTATTATAAGAGCTGCTTTTAAGTGTCTCTTTCAAAAGGTCTTTATACTTTACTAACCACAAAGATTGTCTCACTTTCAAGTTTGCTTGTCAAGCCGGCACGCAGGGGTGCCGTTCCATTGCTTTTACATCTGCCACATGGACAGTAAAGTCTCACTGAAATGAGCGCAGTCATTAAGTTGATGGTTTGTTATTCAGGCTAAATGATGCATTTTGTGTGTGTGTGTGTGTGTGTGTGTGTGTGTGTGTGTGTGCGCGCTCTTCCTCTCCGCAGTGTCCAGTGCCAGTTGATCCGGCTGTTTGCCCGCGGTATCGAGGAGCAGCAGCAGCAGTGTGTGTTTGAAGACCCTTGTACACTGTGGGCCCTGGAGCCAAGCACACACTAGTCAGCCGACTGAGAGCTGGACAGGACATTTAGCTGCTGGACAGCAAAAAGCGAGTTGCACTTGGCAGGAATTTTCTGCGTCACATCATTGACATCCCAGACGCTGGCATTCCATCCCCCTTTGTGGCGTATTCGCTTGAAAGAAACTTGCAGGAGTTCCTCTCTGTGCACGAGAAGTGATGCGCTGTCACTTAAAGGTTTGGTTGAACAAACTCTCATCAGCAGCCACTAAGAGGGGACAGACTGAAGTCTAAAGAGAAGTTACATCTTAGTGTTTGTTGTTACTGAAAGTCTGTGAAATTCATTTATCTGCTCCTTTCCATAAATTGCTTCATACAACTTTAACTAATCTAGAATATGATATGCTGCAGCCGCCAGTGCAATCGCTGCCGCATTCAAACCCAAAGTTCCAACCTTTTAATTTATCTGTACTTCATGGAAAATGTAGATGTAGAAGCTGGGAGGATCTCAACCCCGGTGTGGGTGTTCACACGGATGAAACGGAGCCGAACCGGACCGAGCTGGATAATCGACCGCAGGTTTTCAACGCTGCCATGAAGGAGAACGCTAATAGCATTCCTCCCTACGTAGCAAAGAGAGGCAGCCAAGGAGATACTGCTTTGTGAGAAGGATGAAGAAAAAGAAAAAAATCTTGTGAAGTCCACCGATAACCTGAAAGGACTTTCCAGGGCTTCACCATCAAGAGGAAAAAAAATATTTCATCTGTGACCCAGGTGAAAGCAGATATGAGCCAGGGGCACTAATGAAAAGAGCTGAATACCCTGCTAATACACTAACAGGGCCCCGGTGGATTCTGGGTAATAAGGCAAAGTGGTTGCTAAGTGATTTGGTGTGTCTCAGCACTGCTGCGCTGCACCTGTGGCTCTGAGCTCTGCTCCTCTGGCTGCAGACTACCGACAGTTCAGTCATCACCTGGGATGAGCCAGAATTATACATTCTTAACTTAATTAGAGATTTTAGGCCTCTGAAATCAGTCTCATTAGCTCCTTTTAGTCCTAGTTCAAGGTGGACCGTCCAAGGAGCACTTTTAAAGTTTGCTAAAGGATTTCTGTTGCCGCATCTGCATTAACAAAACTGCATAAACCACTTACATATTAGTATGTTTGGAAAAATTCCGCGTGTGTGTAGGTTTATGGTTGTTTTCCACAAACCTTCAGAGACAATTGTGCAATCGTGTGTGTGTGTGTGTGTGTGTTAATGTGTTTGTGAAGGTGCCAATGTGATGAGCTGGCTCCATTGCAATTAGCCTCATGACTGCCATTTTGCAGATGCTCTCTCATCGCAGCCAACACACTGCTAACACAGGCGCCTATAGGTCAGCAAAGACAAGGCACAAACACACACATTCTTGCACTTGTATCCTTATGAAGACCTTCATTGCCACTGTGCACTCCCTGAACTCCCCTTACCCTGAACCCAACCGTCAAAACAGATGCAAAACCCGTCCTGAACCCTTACCCAGAAACCGAGTCCTCTGCAGGTCTGTTGTAAAGTCAAGACTGGCCGGAATGTCTTCACTTTCCAAAATGTCCTCACTTGGCAGCGAAAAGCATCTTGTCCTGACCATGCAGGAAGTCAAAGGACACACACACTTTTTTCCATCTTTCTATATTGCCGTTTCTGATGTTCAGTGTCTTTTGGTCTCACACACCTTCCTACATGCACAGACACGCACACACTCCTTAACTTTTAACACCATAAAAGCCTGTCCTTCTCCTTCTAATCCTCTCCGACTCTGTTAATACGCACTCTAGATGTCTATAATGTTTCACCTTCAGCGTGCACTTTTGTCAGATTACAGTATGATGTTCTTTCAAAGAGTCAGATGCTTTTAAATTATCTATCGTACACACACACAGACACGCACTCGCACACATTGAATTTCACACGCAGACGCGCAGTGGAAGTGAAGACGTGTTTTCAGATGTGACCAATCACATTTGAAAGGCTAAAGAATTTAGCAAGTTATGACTGAGAATACAATCTCAACCTTTACGTTTGACTTCCCTTTAACTTTTGCCCCAGCAAGCTGTGAAAACTACCTTCCGCATTACACCTTATGTTACACATACCACCTAGTGTTTTGCAGTTGCTTCTCAGCAAAAGTGTGTTTTAAATTGCAGTCGGACTCGTTTGCATTCAGTCTTGCTTTGCGCTCCGTATTTAAGCAAACACATAGAGCTGTGATGTGGGTAAATACCTGATTCATGTCATGAAAATGCTCAATAAAGTCCTTTTGAAAACGTGCTTCTTTTTATGTCCTTTGCTTGATCCTTGCGATGTGCTTGATGTCACTGATGTGTCATTCCGTCCTTTGCTCACGCGCGCACAAGAAGGTCAGCACTCCTTTGCTCCATTTTTTTTTTTTTTCCCCCTCAATCTCTCTCTTTCGCTCTTTCTCTGCCTCCCTGTATGAGTGGAATTTAATAGGGTGCTCTGATGTGAGCGAGATGTTTCATTAAAGAACATCAGACATCAAAGGTCTCTGCTGAGATGGAGTGGTATTTCACGCTGGGCTTATTCTGCACACAGTCTGGGACTTGTTTCTTCAACATTATGGGCCCGCTTTGCTGTGTCGAAAAAAATAGGCAGTCTGGTAATTTGAATTTGGTAACCGTGGTTAGAAAATATAAATGATAGCGATACGAAATAATCCCACATATCTTTAAAGGTAGGTGTGGTGCCAAAATATACAAATATGAACTTTTTAGCAATCGGAAATGTGAGCTCTTACAGGCCATGCATTGGAAACAATTTCCAAGATGTGGTGGCGAAACCAAAGTACCCTCACTGCCTTTGGCTCGCTGGTGAAATGTCACCACTTTATGTGAAGTGTGCAACAATGACTGAACAATTACGGTGTGTGAGTTGTGTGAAGTAGCACATCGGAGTACATCATAGTAATTTACAAACTCAACTTTCCGATGTTCTGTTCTGAGTTCACAGTAAAAAACCTAAAACTGATGGTGAATTCATCCACTCGCAGATGAGGCAAATGTCAAATTGGGACTTTAAATGAGCCAGACTGAAAGTTAAGGCTCAAATGATGTACGACAAAAAAACAAATAAATAAAGCAAAGTCAGACACAAGTTGTTCTAAGTCAATGAGGGTTATTTATCTAAATCGAGCTATTTTTCGAACACAAACCAAAATACCTGAAAACCCAATACTATTGCCCGCACGTGATTTGTTGATCTTTAATGGGGTAGATGGATTGTTTCATTCAGCCATGACTAACAAACTGAAGATTGGTCCTTTTGGTTTCGGAGCCATTGTTGGGGCTATAGATTCCAACTTACACAAACCTCAGTCAGATAAAGGATCAATGAGTCGGGGGACCAGAACTTTTCAACTAAACAACCCCTCTGCTCCGGTAATCTCTCCCTGCAACTATGGCTAGACGAAGATGGATGGTCATTTTGCTAAAAAGGGGCACGGCATCTCACGTCATCCACCCGGAAGTCACATTTTTTTGTATTGTGATTTCATAAAGTTTTAAGAACATACAAGAGAAAAAAAACTAAAGACAAAAAAAATTAACAAAGACATTTGGTTACTCACATAGCTCAGGTTTAAAACATTGTATCACACACTCGTCCCCCAGTTTATAACTCAACGTTCATTATTTCTGTCACCAATTTGTAAGCCCCAATGGCATCAGGAGGGTTATTTATTCAGGCTTGACGAAGATCATCCATTTTTACAGGTTGAGAAGGACCCCTTTGTGACATAAACTGACTACAATTTGTCAAGTTGGCGTTGTGCAGCATATTAAAACATATAATCAATACACAGCAAATGACTGTGTGCAATATAAAATTGTCATAGTGGGAAACCCCAGAGAAACCCCCAAAGAACTACCACATGACTATGTTTTACAAAGCCCTTTACTGTCTTTCAGCTCAATTTTTTTTTATTTCATTTTTTTGGCTTCACTCTCACTACTGTCATCGGTTCAAAAGCCAAACAGATAGACTCATTGTCCTGCAATGAACAGCAGACAAATGAGGCAAAGTAAGCAGCTAGCTGGTGAGCGCAGTGGAAAATGTGGCAGCTAAAGAGCCAGAGTTTTCCCTCAGGAGTTGGCGTAGACCAACACAGAGCTAAAAGCGTAAATATACGACTTATATTACCGCTCATCTGGAGTCGAGCTCCTGACCACTTAGCAAATGTATGCAACTGTCTGCAAGCATATAAAAGGATGGCTTCCATGTCATTTCCACTGCCCCCAGTTGGAGAAAAACAATAATTAAATGCAAGTTTAACTACTACCAAACAACAACAAAAACACTTTACACTGTAAAGTTGTAGATATATCTTAATGTAAATTCAAAGAGTTTTCTCTTACTGACTTCTTACTGTCAGGTCTGAAGAAGTTTACAGTGATACCAAAATCCCTTCAGCTCTGTTAGTTCATCGCAAAAAGTTGAGCCAGGACAACATTAAAGAGCAGATATTCTGCAGTGTAGCACCTTACACTGTATGTGAACTGTGAAGTCTGTAGTAGTTTAATGTTTGAGTGTTTAATGGCCGTTTCATCCAAAGGGGGCCGAGTGAATAAAGGTCATCCTTGTCACTTGTGTTCCTTTAATCCATGGAGATCTAAAAAAGTTATCTCCTGTGCCACCACTTGCAGCCGCCACAGTGTGATTGTGCTCCCCGTATTGCGTAATCCGTCACCGAGCCACTGACTGGCCTCAAAATGGCTGTATACTACTCCAAGATGAAGTCTAGTATGGCCGTGAAAAACAAGAGGGATTTCACAGCAGCAGCCAAATTGTTTTCCCTCCCTCTCTCACACCCCCCCACCACCCCCTTATTTTCTTGCTTTGCTACTTCCTTATTGATTTATTCTCCATCTGCTTGTCTGCAGCCCCTCCGGAGAGCCGCTATCTCATTCCCACGTCCCACCTGAGACACAAGGTGAGACGAAACGGCGGCAAAAACACCCTCCGCCGCACACACGCGCTCGCAAACACGGCGGCGGTTGGCCTCAATTCATTCGTGTCTTTACCCAAAGAAAGGGCTCCTAACAGGAGATGACAGCGCTGTTGCGTGCCCTGTCCCTCGCTCACCCTCACACATACACACACCTTCACACTTCCATCGGAGAGTTTCTTTTTTTTTTTTTTCCCCTCCCCTCTCTCCCACATAAAGATTCACACCTAAAGTAAAAAACAGAAAAAAAACATGCGCTTGTCCTGCTCCTTTCTTTTTCTTCTGAAAGTGTGTGAGGTGTGATATGGGCCTACTCTAGGACTCCAATTATTGCTGGCCCGATTTGGCCTTTTCAACCAATTCCTCCAATGAGGAGCTAAGGAGGACAGATTTTTGTACCTTTCCAACATTGTTTTTTTTGGGGTTTTTTTTTTGCCCTGACCTTTGTGAAAAAAAAAAAAAAAAAAACAGAAAAAAAAACCAGCAGAAACACCCCCATCATTGCACACAGATAAACAGTTTTTGCAGGAAAGGTGAGGTCAGGTAAAGGTGCCGCGGAGACAGGTTTACAGCGGCCATGGTTGTCTGAGACCAATAATTACAGCGGCCAAATCTTGAAAATTGCTGTTTTCCCACAGCAGGTCGGCTAACAAGAGGCAGACAAAAGTATTTGCTTGTTTGAGGGGAATTAGGTGGGTGGTGTGAAAACAGTGCAAGTGGGAAACAGAGAGAGCAGATACTGCAGGGGCGGTGGTCCAAACAGCAGCGCTGCTGTTGCCTACTTCCCTCGGTATTGATTGGAACGGGCTCCCTGCGAGACATTCAGATCAATGAGGCCGTAACAGTCCATCTTCTCAGTCAGGAGCCACTACTGGCCTCTTATCTCTCACCCTGCGTCTCTCACCCACACTCACCTCTCCTCGCACATTTCAAGTCACTAATGCACTCGCACATGCTGAAGGTCAGACCTTACAGCTGAAACCAGGTGAGGTTTTTTAATGAATACATCCTCACATACAAACTGAAGACCTGTAAAGTTGCGACATTTCTGTGGTTTGCAGAAAACGCACATTGCCAACATTTATTCTGGCGATCGGGTTCTGACCTGGCGCTTCATATCTCAAGGATATGAATGCTCAACTTTTAGGTTAACTTGGATGAGTAATCCCTTAAAAGTGCTGGGAATAATGTAGAGTTTGAATACCATCATTTGGGTGCCGCTCTGCCAACTGATTGGATCATATGGTATTCATTTGCAGACAAACACTCTGAAGTAAGTGGTCCTTGAGTTTCTCCACATATGAGTCAACCTGGTTAAGGAGTCTTAAAGTCTCATTTCAGTTCCATGACAACTGAGCAAGCTCCATCTGCTGATGAAGACCATGCAATAAGGTCAGAACAAGCCAAATAAGTCAGTGGTGAAGGTTCCCAGTCATCGAGGTCTTGGTAATTCTAAGTGCAGTGTCGTAGGCAACTGGACACATTTCACCTCTCATCCTTCAGGTGTGAAGATTTATTGACTGAAGTAGCCTCCTGGATGAGAGCTGAAACATCTCCAAGAAACTGAAACATGTCCAGTTGGCTACAATACAGCACTTAGAAGGCAATAAGTGGTTCCACTGTAGAGTAAACTGCTGTCTGCAAAGCTCAGCATTTGCAAATGCGCCGTTAAATCCTTTTTAAAAACATAAGGTTTAAAACTTTTTCGGGTTGCCAGGTTTACGAAAAATGTGTTTGGAGTTTTCCTCCATCACAGTCACACTTGATTTTTCTCTTTAGGCAACTCTTCAGGAGCTAAACGCAAAACACATCCAGAGGCAGGGTTTTGGAAATGGATGATGACTGAGCTCGGTGGACAACTAACAGATTTAACTAGTCTGATCACAAACCCACTGCGTTCAGGTTGGATACACGTAGCCTTTAATAATAAGCCAAGACTATTCTCCGTTCGCATTGCAGCAGCGTGTGAAGCGCATTGTGAATTTTTACCCTCACAGAAGAGGAAATTTATGGTAAAAGCTAACACTTAGAGTGAGAGGCCCCTTGAATCAGCATGAGCAAAGCTAAACTCTTATGCTGCGGTGCTTTTTTTCAAAAAAAATTGGCAAATTTTAATAATTGCATTAATGCAACTCGATGAAGTGGTATTTGTCCCACAATGCACTACTTTCAAATATAGTCTCATGGTCACCGTGGGTGAAATGGCCTGTGGTGCTGACATTTCCACTTTGTTGAATTTTCACTTCGCACTGGGCTTTGGTTGCATTATTCGTGCATAAAAGACCCAAACTGCTGCAGTCTTACTCTGCTGTGGCAACATCAGGCTGTAAGAAAAGACTCATTTTTTGGGCCCGCAGCATCCTGGCATGATATTGACGAGTGTTCCCAGTCACCGGAGGCCTGTCAGGATGTCTGTAAAGTGACCAACACAGACACATCAACATGTTGAGGGTGGACAAGTGACAACATAATTGATCGCCGTGATTTTGCAGTGTTCAACGCCCGGTGCGCGTCGGAAAACAAGCTTTTATCTCCGCTCGCATGTAGACAGGAAAAAGATGTTTGCAATAATGTCAAATCTCTGGCTTGTCTTTCACAGTAGCAGCCAATGATGAAACGCTGGATGGCAGGTGTTAGGGTTGTCAGATTGATGTTAAATAGGAGACTACAAAGAGGCACTTTCATTGCTTTTGACATGAATTTTTTAAAAAGCCGGTTAGTACTAATTAGCGACAAAGTGCTTCATCAATACACAAATTGCAAACTAACGATTTTTTTTTTAATCATTAGGAAACTCTTTCCAGAGTCTGACAAGGCATCATTTGTAGTGTAACAGAGCTGTTTTGGAAAACACAGCTTCTGCCGTTAATGACTGTTTAGTATTGGAACTTCTTTTTAGAATAAGTATCAAACAAAGATGGGAAATCTGGAAGTAAACACAGAGCAATATCTGATGTTACAGTTGGTGGATGTGTGAAAAATGAGCTTTTTTAAAGAAACAGTATTATATGATCTTAAATTTTAGGCATCTGTAATGAGTATTCAAGCTCACACTTCAAAAAGTTTCAAGGAAATTAAAGTAATCCTTCTTAGAGGATATGCAGTCAAAATACTGTATGTTAAAAAGTGGGTGTGAGCTGTATTAAGTAAGATCCTTGGAATATAATTTCTTTTCACAACTTTTGGATGTGATAGAACTATATTAATACTATATATAATAAAAAATGTGAGTGGTGAGTGGGAGATATTATTTTTTTTAAATGAAAAGCACTCTGACACATCTTTTTAAATGAGCACATGTTGGAGATCAGTTGTAGGGTTTCTTTTTTTTATCTCACATCTGGCCTACTAAACAAAATGACCTAAAGGGGCTTTCACTATGCTGGGCGGTGACTCGCCACCTGCGGTCATTTCAATGCGGGGAAGCAGTGTCCATTTCAGAGGTAAAGCTTTTGAACTTTTTATGGAAAGGACAGGTGAAGAGTGACAGGAGATGGCAGGAGATAGGGGGGAGCACATGCAGCACAGGGCCACATTAAATTCCAATAGGCAGACTGTGAGGTGAACTCTGCGTAGGAGTGTCCTTACAGAGTGTGGGTGTGTCTTTACAGAGCCCTTACAGGGTTGTTAAGGACAGTCATTAGGAACATGAACGGCCCCAACAATTCTTAGACTCGGAGCTCACACAGGTTCTTAATGACTTTGTAAGGACACTCCCACACAGGGTTTAAAAGCCTGAAACTCCCCTCCAGGTAGTTAGAACCAAATCCAAATAAAGCCTCTTGGATGAGAGGTGAAACATCCTGTTACCTTCAATACAGTATGAAGAAGTACTTGAAAAGGAAGCAGGGGCAATTTAGAGTGATGAATGTGCAGCATCAGATCAATCCTAGGTGGCATTTTAAAGGGATTACATGTTTTCTATGGTCCTTGTAAAATTCTATTCAACCTCAATAAATGGTATATATATATAATGTAGCAGCACAGCTTTCAGAAGAAATACCTCAAAACCTTGGCAAATAAAATAGAAAATGAATCATCGTCATTGCTTGATACAAAGAGCATTAAGGAATTCTTAATTCTTTTAAATCACGTGAACTGACACTCTAAATATAAGCTAATCTCTTTCACAACAAACTTTCCAGGACTGGCCCATCACCCAGCCCTCCTCTCTGTGAAGTCGGGTTAGGACCCTAAGTGCTGCCAGAGGTGCACCTGCTGCATCCACAGTGGCACTTTGGCCCCTGCCAGCAGGCGACTGCAGAGTGCTCTGTAGTGACAAGTCATTACCTCGGCTGGCGCTTTGTTAGCAAACAAGGAATCTGTTGCCGGAGCAATCTACTCATTACTTGTTAATCACTTGAATAGGAGGACCTGTTTGTGCAGACACACACACACACACACGAGGCGAGCGGCTCACGCACAAACACATTCGGCGGCAGGCGTGCTGGACTTTGTTTTTCTGCTAAGCGCAGATGTTATTGTGTTCCTAATGGTGCTTGAAGTAATTACACCCTGTAATGTTACTCAGCGTCTACTCCTCTCCAGCAAGCCTCAGCATGGTGGCTCGGATGTACCATACATACACAACCATTCTCCCCCACAAATGACTCCATTAGCCAGAATGCATCCGCAGTCGCTTCTTGTTGTGCGGGAATATGAGGCATGCCTAACTGGCAGCATACAGGGTTGGTGGGGGCAAACACACAAACAGATTATTAGTTATACACAATTTAAGATGGCTGTGGGTGCGTGTGTGTGTGTGAGGTAGAGAGACTTAAAGATCTGATATAGAACTTTGTTTTGTTAAATCACGTTTTTGTCAGCCATATCACAATTCCATCATTCAAGTATTTGACGTGACTGATAGTCAGAGCGCTTGAGGATTCGTGCTCTCGAACAATGGAAACAGCAACAAACTGTTTGGAAAAAGAAGTGTCATTATTCAGGAGAAAAAGAAGCCACAACCTTGCTCTTTTCCAATATAACACTACCCACCGCACGACTCATTTGAACGTCGCTTTCATTCAACTTTTACATGTGATTACTCTGCTGAATAGGCTTACCGCCTTTTCAGAGCTGAGCGCTTGACCTTAAGTCGGCAGAGTAGTTAAAAAAGATCAAAGTGTTGAAAATTATGAATGAAAACGACTTATCAAATGTATTTCATGGTGTTATATAAAGGAGCTGCAGTTTTCATGCTCGTAGTTTGACTAATTCAAGTAAGTTAATTAAAGATTCAACATTTAGCTACAGTTGCTAAAAAGGTGCTTTTGGGCAGCTCATTCGTCAGGATGAAATGTTTTACCGTTAATTTTTCTGAAAACCACAGAGACGTGGCTTTCATTACAAAAAGACGTTTCAACATTTGTAAGTTTAACACAGCTGGATCTTTTAAAGGAGATCTCAGGAACAAATTCCAGCTGTGTTTGTGGTGACAAAAAGCGGATATTTTTGATGGGAAGTCAGGACATCTCCACTGCTTACAATGAGTTGTAACAACTTGATCCTGTGACTTTATTGTTCCGTCACTGGATCAGAATATTATTATGTTCAATTTTTGTTTCATGACCTAAATGCAGGTCGTCTGTGAACATACATCTACTGATGCCTCTGTAGACATCTTCTGTGATGTTTCTGGAATCATCGGATGTTTCGGGTCTTTCAACATCATACACCCTCCTCTGGGTAACCCAGCTACCTGGGGCTGATCAGACCCCAGCTTGTGTCTTAATGGTTGCTACTTTGAGTCTGTAGGCTCCCTGTTGCAGTGCTGGTACTCCAGATGGCTCTCCTGTTCCTCTCACCCTCGATGCCCAAACTGCTGCCAGTCCTACGCCCTTGGAGAGCTTCCTCTCATAGGCCTATACCAAGTGGTCTTCACATGGGACCGTTAGCACATAACCTAAGTACTTACAACTACTTTCGTGCTCGACAGGCTCCGCTGTAGCCTACTTTATGTTTAATGCTTATGCTCACATGCTAACATGCTAAATTAAGGTGCTGAGCACAGTGCTGTAAAAGTTGTCCTAGCATGTTAGCATTATCAGTGTGAGCACGTTAGCATTTAACGCAAAGCGCCGCTGTGCCTGTATGTACAACCTCATCGAGCTGTTAGCATGGCTGTTGATGCTTGCTAACGTGAATTTTAAAAGTTGACAATGTTGTGTCAAAGGGATGTATTCAGATACAAAAAGACATAAAAAGACATTTTAGGCTGTCATTAATGACCAAAACCATGAGTACCAGCTGCTGTGGGATAAGCTCAGAATGGAATTGATTCCAAATTCACAATACTAGATCATGTGTAAGTGTTAAAGTTGCTCTCCATCAGCTTCTCTCTAAGAAAAGAAAAGTTTATTTTGTTGACTTCTTTTTCATCTGTAAGGCATATTTGGGAAATAATGATGTCTCTCATTTCCATGCATGAATCATCGAATCAAACTTCGACTTATAATGTGGAGACAGTTTTGAGGCTTTCCGTTGGTGTTTGCGAGCACAGTCAAAGTAAATCTGATCAAATCACACCCACACAGCCCTGATGATTGATATTGAGATTAGCCGAGGTTTCCTTGTTAAACCGTGTGTGTTGTAAAGCTTTGACCTCGATCGTTGCTTACTCAGTCACAACTATTCAGTGTTACAGAGCTGTAGGCGAGATTTGAAACCAACTTTTCCGTCGCTTATGTAAACTGGCGGACTCATGCTGAGTCACCTCTTGTGGCTTCTCCTCGTCAATAGGCAGAAATGCTCCTCTCCTCTCAGTCTCTCGGCCTGTGTCGAGGCGAGATGCTGCACAATCCAATATTAATGCACCTCAGTCAGTGTGACTGAAATGACTGCCGCTGTAAGGCAGTTTGCCCTCCAGAAAATTCTAACTGATACCTCCTCTCCCCGGTCTCCAATCACCCTCACGACCCGAGTCTCCAAACCCCCCGAGGGCTATTTGGTTTAAGTCATTTTCTGCTGTGTGTGTGCCTCTCCTGCTCCCTCGCTGCTGCTGCTTCTTCCTCTCCTTTATCCATTAGATGTCACAGACTTGTTTTCTGTTTATGACTGTGGATGATTGAGGCGCCCTGCTCCAGTGTCAGCTCTGCTCCAGGGGAGAACGCAGCAGGACATGGGCAAACAAAAACTGTCACCTCCTAAGAGGGGTTCAGCAGACATTTGGAGATGGGTGTGAAACTCCAAGTGTGTGTTTCTCTGCCTGTGTGTGTGTGTGTGTGTGTGTGTGTGTGTGTGTGTGTGTGCTCAGCCTTCTCCCTGGGGGTAGACATCTTATCTCGGCGGTGGCGGGGGAGAAAAACAGGCCAATATGTCGGTGCAAAGATGCGCCGTAGGTAAAAACGGATACGAGACCTTCTGATTTACCCGCGGTGACAAGACCATAGGCCGTCTCACTTTGCTGTGCAAGCAGCCATCGCTGGGAGACGTGGAGGAGTGATGGAGGAGGGACAGGTGTTCAGTAGTATGATTCTAGCGTGTCAGGAGTTACCATGTCATGTTTGTCCGTGGCACTGGGCTGCCGGAGAGTGTGTGTGTGTGTGTGTGTGTGTGTGTGTGTGTGTGTGTGTGTGTGTTGAAGCCTCACGAGATCCAGCATCTCAAACTTGGAGTGTGTGTTGAAATCTCCACAAATCAACAACATACCAGAGGTCTTGTCATGTGGCTGTCACTGGCTGTCAGCAGCACACCGTTTCCCTACCAGTGTGAATATGAATCATGGGAAATAGTACAATTTGCATAAGCTACACAAGCCCTGCAGTTCTTTAGGACTTTGACTAGAAGAAGCATCGAATCCGACATCCAGAGAGCGCATTGTAAAGCTGTGACGTGATGCTGCAAACAGGTACTGGAGTACATACTGTAAAGTGCTGATACCAACAATCAATGCCACTGCTTAGCCATGCCATGCAGAGGTAGAAAAAGAGTCTGACATATTGTAGTAAGTAGTGCTATGAGCTACAGCGGTGGACTCTGAAATTGCAACCTAGAGGGAACTTTATCATATTTTGTCCACTGGAAGGGCACCACTAGTCCAGTCCACCAGAGCCGCTGTTCGATCAATAAGGTTCAAAAGGAAATAAATAAATAAATAAATAAATAAATAAATAAATAAGTAAAACGAGCTGCGTCTGAATCCCAACTGCTCCCTCACATCAAGCTCACATTAAAATGGAAAACTAGGCAGTTCTGACCAAATATAAAGCAAAATTCTGTATCCCCATGGACTGTCTCTCAAAAATCCTGAGAAAATCGAATCGTTTCAGAACCACATTTTAGTTTACTGTTCGAGAATGGTTCTGAGCACGCTGCCATGTAGGAAATAGACGGGGAGGGGAAAGGGACCCTGCTATATCTTTACATAACAAATATTTGTTTTGCTGCCACATTAATATTCAAAATATCATATATTTCACCCGAAGTATTCCACATCCTGGAATCACTCACATGAAATGTGCCTTCGAGTGCGGCTGATAGTCGTGTAAATCTCTGGAGCAACCCGCCTCCAGCGAGCCTTCACTGTAAAGGCTGGAATATGCTCGAAACAAACTGGCAGAAGGCGAAGGTGTCTGCGGCTGTTCAGAATGGCCTCACTCCGAGGAGAGGTGAAGCCTGTCAGAGAGAGGGGCGACCGGGTTAATGGAGCACACTTTCGGACAGTCTCTCCTCAAAGGCATTCATGCTGTTGCACATGATTGTACAGATGAAAAGTGACAGAAGTCCCTGTGTGAAGAATGAAAAGACGGCGCTTGATAGAGACGTTCAAATCTCTCTCAACTTTTCACACTTGGCCAATCGATGCGCGCAGTGGGTGTGTGTGTGTGTGTGTGTGTGTGTGTGTGTGTGTGTGTGTGTGTATGTGTGTTCGCTTGTCTGTTGCAAATATTGTCAGATCTACCCCAATTCTGATGTCTGAAAATTGTGGGCCAAAGGGGGTTTCATACACTTTGACAGCTCAAGTGCTTTGTTTGAAGCACACAGACAACTTAACTCTTCAGTCCCATGTTGGGAATGACAGAATGATGAGTTCAGTTGTGCTTCCTGAACTGCAGCTGCAATTTGGGCTACCAAACAGCAGTGTATTGTCTTGGAGTGGCCATCACTATTGCGGGTCACCCTCTAACTATCCATCCTGCTTCTAACTCTTCTTGAAATATGGCAAATTCTGTTTATAAGACCGACTTCGATAGAATATTATAGCCCAGCCGCCACAATAGAATGTTGACGGTTGACTTTCTGCAAACCAAAGTTACATTCCAATTTTTAAGTCCCATAGGTTACGTACCATATTGACATTTAAACAAAACTTGTTGGGTCAAGTTCACATGCGCTCTGTCGGCCCGGAGCACAATCTGTCCGTCGAATGTAACAGCTCGATCTGAGATGTTGTTGTGGAGACAGGCCTCTGTAAAGATGTAGGCACAACGGTCTCTATTTTGCCATTATTCAGCCAGATTCAGTCCCATTTTCCATTTCCTTCTCCTGCAACCAGACATAAGCCAGGAGCAGCCTTTAAACCAAACTCGATTAGCACGTCTCTTTCCGGCTCCCTTCCTCCCTGGGGTGGTCAAGCTGGTCGGAAGATGCTGCGGGCAACGATTGTCTTAAAGTCTGCTGCTCTTACTCCGAAGCACGCGCTTTCTTCTCCCATGCTGAAGAAAGAATCTCTGCCGCTATTGTTCCAGCAACAAAGCCGATGAAGCACAGCGTTGTCGTAACATAAACCGAAGATTGCACCTGAGGAAACGTGAGTTTGCAACGCAGGAAACACAAAGTTTCACTAGCAACATTTTATTCATTTATTCTGTTAAATGGGTTTAATATCTGTATCTCTGTACTGTCTGTGTAACTACTAGCCAACAACTTTTGTGACAGTCTGAAAGAGCCGCTGTGTTTGATTTCCTTTGCTCGTCATGTTGAACTGCTGCTTCATGCATTGGTGAAACCTCCACTGTTAAACAAAACAAACAAAAAAAAACAAAAAAAAAACAGATGCTCCATGAACACTCGCTCTCTTTAACTGCTGGGCTGTTTCCATCTATGCTTTATCCTCCTAGAGCGTCTTATTTCTCACAAGTGGCCACTGACAGCAAAATTGTGCATCTCAAAAGGAAGGGGATCGACGCCAAGCATCACTTTAGCTCCCTGAGCTGCTTTCAAGCCCCTCGATAGGTGTTCATAACGGTGACAACATCAAACTGCCACCCATGCAGAATGCAAGGAAGCAAGCATTAGGCTTCATTTGCATTTCCTATAAACTCACTCATCCCGTGGTGCTCTCACAAATGCATCTTTTGAGCGTGTGAGGTGCACCCTGCCTTCCCTCAGCGCTCTGGGAACATGGAGCGATAGCAGGTCCTCCAGTGCCCCCATCAGGATCTTCCCTGCACCTCCACTCCACCTCTCCGCATCTCTTTCATCTTCAATAGATCACACTCCTCTAAATTTTACTCCTTCCTTGCCACAACAACGACTCTCTCCTCTTCCTCCTCCTCCTCCTCCTTCTCCTCCTCCCCCCTTCCTTTCCGACTGAGGAAAGCCCCAAGTACTGCCATCAGCAGAGGAAGCCATTAAGGAACGGCAAACAGACATGCCGGGTCTGCAAACAGTGGTGTGCGTACAGGTGGTGCAGAGCCAACAGACAGGAATCATTACACTGTTCCGCTCACATTGCTGCTGCTGCTCCTCTGGGACTCGGCACACCCACAGATACACGCACAAATACATGTTTAAATCCCATATGGCGCCGAGGTACACGGAAAAAACATAAATAAGTCGATGCGTGCGCACAGGAAGTTAGAATCCGCCGGTTAGAATTATCATTGCTTCGTCTCAGCCCACGGGAAAGAGGACAGCGAGGGGGGGAAGAGGAGAAAGAACAAAGACGGGGAAGCAGAGAGAGAAGCTGTGACAAACCTAAATCTCCACTTGTTATTGTACCTGAGGCCAGAGAGTCGGTCCGCTCCGCAGCCTGGCTAATGGTGCGACCATTCACCAGCATATTTCACCGGACACATTTACATTTGCTGCCGCTCTGACCTCGTCATAGCACATCTCTCCCTCATTTGTCCCCTACGTCTGGACGTGTGTGTGTGTGTGTGTGTGTGCAGAGCAAGAATAATGACTGCATTGATCAGAGACGTCCCCAATGGGTGGTCTTGTTCCGTCAAGGCTGAGAGAAAACGGGAGGGAGAGAGGGGGAGAAAGAAAAAAAAAAAGAGAGAGAGAGAGAGAGCAGGGCCAGAACGGGGTGCCCTCTGTTGCTACCCGCCTCATCGCATTAGCCAATCAAATATCCATCTTGGCTGTCGCCCTCCTGCTCCACGCACACTATCAAAAACTAATCTACCGCCGCGTTTTTATCGCTTGTCACTTCTCCGGTCCTCCCCCCCCGCCAACCCCGCCACCTTCCTTCCTTCCTTCCTTCATCATCCAGCGTTTCAGATCTCGGGCTGATTTACAAACCCGTAAGCCGCCGTTTTTGGTAAGTCGAGGCAACAAATTAAAAGGGAAAAAAAAAGCAGTATATATGAGTGGAGAATGCAGATGCTTCCATGCGGGGCAGGAGGGGTCGCTGAGTGATGGGAAGCAACCGGGAGTGGCCTTCACAGTCGCCACGTCTCGGCCACACATGGGAGGACTTTAGATTGATGGGTTAAAAGCACTCTCCAGAGGAGGGGAAATGTGTCGGCAGAACGGCGTCCACCCGCCGTGTCATTCATGCTTTCATTACCGCCGCGACTCGCTGTGTTCCCGTCTCGCCCGGTACGACCTCTCCAGACTCTCAACCGGCCTAAAATGCTGCAGCGAGACTGCTCACAAAATCAAATGGACGAGGCCACGTAACACCAATTTTAAGAATTGATTTGACAATTTTAATGATCACCGGTAAAACGTCTGTTCGGAGTTGGCCCCGGATTGTATCGCTAATTTACTGACCCCCTTTACGAGCCTGAAAGCAGCTTGAGATCCTCCGGCAGAGGTCTGTTAGTAAATCCTCGGTCAAGGCTAATAAAAACCAGAGGAGACTGAAGCCTGTGGGATCTCCGGAATGGCTAGCTGTTGCTTCTCTTAAATGAGATATTAATTGTCATGTCACAGCACTCTGGATTGAGCTGTGACAGAAGTTGGTGTCTTGAAAACTTGGAGCATTCACAGTAGAAGGATTAAACCTGTGGGAGGGAAAGGCATTTAAAACTGAATTCTTGGGCAAAGTCACCAAACTTTACAAGCTTTTTACATGCAGATTTTATGTCCTGATGAGGAAATTACAGCTCTGTCTTCATTCTTTTAGATTGGGGCCTGGTCTCGTTGGCCTGAAACAACTGCACGCAACATTGCCAAGGTGCCTGACAAGCGGTAAAAACCTGCCTAAAAAGGGACTCCGTTTAAACTGTGTTTCAAATGGTAAATGAACTTTCATTTATACAGCGCTGTTCTGGTCATTCACCCCACCAAGCTCTTTAACATATGCCACATTCAGACACTCAAACACCGATGGAACAGCCATCGGGAGCAAACTGGGGTCCAGTATCTTGCCCATGCAAGACAGCGTGTAGGGCTCCTTAAGCTTCAGATGTCGGAGTTGTTAGCAGGTCCAAAGAGACACTTCTCTCTCTTTTTTTTTTTTATGTACAACAAATGATCAAACATTTCACCAAAAAATAAAGACTGGAGACGCTCCAACAAATGGATTATCTAAAGACCGCACCAGTGTTTATTTAAAATAGAGCTGCAACAATCTGTTTCTTTTAAAAAACACAACAGGCTTATTTTCATGAAGAATGATTTAGTCTATTAAACACTAGAAATTGTGAGTTCCCAAAGTGACATCTCCAGATTGGCACTTTTGTCCAACGAACAGTCCAACACCAAAAGATTTAATGTCACAATGACAAAGACAAGCGGCAAACCCTCGTACTGAAGGAGCGGCAACCAGTAAATGTTTGACACGGCGGCTTGAAAGATGACTGCAGTGATGAACTGATTATCAAAAACAGTTCAGCTAACCAGTTAATCGTTGCAGCTGTCATTAAAATAAGTGGTAAATACTAGCTCCACCCCCAGCAGTAAAGGATTGTTGATGACACTGATGATGATAGTATTGGCAATGTGATGATGTCACAATTACCAATAAGTCAGTTGAACATTTTACTGCAAACTGAGATGGTTATTTTTGACAATGATTATTTAATAATCGGAGTATTTTATACATGGTATCTGTACTTTTACATGAGCGTAAGTTCTGAAAAGTTACTCGACCACTGCTACCTACGGATTAAAGCCACTGCTGAATTGCAACTGTAGTAAAACCCCAGCTTCAAGCTTAAATCCGTCGGAACGCTGCGGCCCGCTTCTCCTCTTTTGCTGACACTGACGAAAAAAAGAAAGTTTAAATATCTTACTGTAGACGGTTTCAATTATTTTCCAGAAAATAAGAGAACGATTATGAGGACTCGTGACGGGCAGAAATGGACAGAGAGAGAGAGGTCGATCGGATGGAGGATTTTTCTTTTCTGCAGCGTCTGGAGCAGAGATCGAGGCCGGCTGGTGCTCTCAGAACATTTCTGTGGCGTGAAAGTGATCACACAGGTGAGGAGTACGGAGACATTCACCACTTTTGTAATGTGGTACGATTGATCCGGCAGCCTGAATGCGTGCAGGCTGTTGACGAGCAGTGGAAGTTGCGCAAGATTTGACGTTTTCTTTATGACACACACTTCTCGGCGTGTCTCACAACACGTACGCGGCCCGCCGACGTCTTTCCTTCTCGCAACGCTCCGAAATATAAAGTCGTTCATGGAGGAGTTTGGCATCGCTCTTATCACTGGAAAACATAAAAAAAAAGAAAGACAGCTCCAGAGTTCCATTAAGAATTCTTCTAAATTTACAGTGAGAGCAAACCGCCACAGCTTGCTGCCCACAGAAACAAGGCAATCACTCACCTCAGCCCCTCTACACAGCCAGACAGCATCCACACACACACACACACACACACACACACACACACACACACACACACTGAGATTCAAAGACGAATGTTCCCACACACATGCAGACAGATCCAGCCGTATACACACACACACGGGAGACCAGGGGAGAGTGCAGATGATAGTGCTGATGATTTCTGGTTGCTGACAGTTGGCTTCTCCTCTAAGTCCCGTGTGTGTGTGTGTGTGTGTGTGTGTGTGTGTGTGTGTGTGTGTGGGCGGATGAAGATACGTCATGGAAAAGGTTACGTCAGGTGCCAATGCAAACAAGGAGGTGCGGGATCTGGCCGCAAACCACCAGCCAATCTAGACTCGACTTCACCTCGGAGACACACACACATACACACACGACGCACAGAAACGACAGCACACAGATAAATCTACATGCAGAAAGAGGTCGTAAAAACACACACACACACACACACACACCCCTTCCCCTCGCATCATGCATTCACGTCAGCTCCTGACGGGCTCACACACACTCCTTTTGGGGCGTTTAAAGGACTTTGCTTTTTTAGTGTCGATGACATTCAGAAATATTGGATGTTCTTTGGTTCTAATCTCTTCCTCTGCGCTCCCCCCGAAGGAGCAACGTGGGTCATTAAAAGTCAGGCCGTATGGCGCGGCGCCTGCAGGAGACGTGGCAGGACCCCCGTCCCCACCTCATCATCAGCCACGCGTCTCCTGCATTTGTGACTCAGAGGAGCTTCAAGGAACTGGGGAAGGAAAAGATGAAGGCGAGCGGGAAGAAAAGGCGAGCAATGATTGAGATGCGAAAAGACAACGGTTTCGGAATCCCACGAATACCAGATTTGATCACAAGTAGACAGAAAAACAAAAGCTCACGCAGCCAATAAATCTCCGGAGAGTTTCGCCGGCGTCTCGCAGGCACGCATGGACATTAAATGGTCTCCTGTAAATCAAACGGTGGTGTGTTAGCGAGCACCCAAACAGAATCGTGTTTGGAAAGGACAGATAATAAATTGACTCGTTCTCACGGCCGATGCCAAAAAGCTTCTTCCTCCCCTCATGAAAAACTTACAGCGAGCGCGCCGCACGGTAAAAAAAACGTTGGCGAGGCCCTAATGGCTTCGATTTTTCTCCTTCCCCCTCTTCCTACGCACACACATGCAAATGAACACGCGCTGTCAATAAGGGGCAATAATGACAAGGAAGAGAGTTATTGCGCCAGTTTGATCTCATTTCAAGCGCACTCGCACATTTTCGACTCGCACTCGCCGACGTGAAGGATTGAGTGTGCACACTTGGATTTGCATGCGCGTGTCCATAGTTTGACATTCGCTGCACAGAGGTGGGGGGAGATGAACTGAGGACAGAAAAAGATGGACAGAAAGTTTTTTTTGTGTGTGTGGTTTCTTTTATCGCCTCTTCGGATGCAGCCTTGGATGGCAATGCAACAGGGAGAGGGAGACAAAAAAAAAAAAAGGAGAGAGAAAGCAACAGACGTGAAGAGAGGCAGAGAGAGGTGATACAGGTGAGAGAGAAAATCAACCAGCTCTCACACTGAGACAATCAATAAGCTCTCTCCTCAGTCTATTTCCTATGGGCTGGCCTGGATAATAGCATTGTGCCAAAGCCGCCTGTGTGTTGCCTGGGAATAGGCTCAGGGTTATGTGATAGTAAAGTATGAAGCCAGCTCTGCTGTGGGAGTCACACTAATTGTTACCTTTGTCATAAAGAGGCCAGAGGAATCACCCGGAGAGGTGGTTGTGGAGATACAGGCAGTCGGGGGAGTTTAGCTACAGGCAGATGAGGGAAAAGATGCGATTACTCATGCAGTTTTGGTTTTTTTTAAATATTGTAAGTTTCACCAGTTGTTTCCAGTAGAAAAATCACTTTGTGGTATTTTTGTGGTTTGTTCATTTGGGTTCAAACTCTTGGACTTGAAACAAAGCAGGGCTCGAATGTGATCATCATGTGTTGGAGGTAGTATATGCTTACAATCACATGCCAGCACGAAAAGTGCAAAAACCTGAAAGATCTTGCAAACTTTTGACATTTTTAAGTTATAAAATGTACTGGGATGTAAAGCGGGATTGATCATTGTGTAGAACGCATTAAAAATGACATGGTAGCCTGTGTGAAAACGTGGCATTCATGGTGACAAACCCACAGGGAGTTAGCCCGCCCAGATTCAGTGTGGGTGCCAATGGACCTCATATAACCATAAGAGGAGGCTATCATGCGTATGCCCATTTAAACATTAAACTCACAAATGTTCAACTCTGGTGGAATGAGCTGACTGAAACCTGTGGAAAATAAGCTTTCCGGTCCCTATTTAAGGTCAAAATCATTAAACATTTAAGTGTGGGGTTTTTTTGTTTTGTTTTTTTCCCCCTCAGATTTGATTGCAGGTTTTATGTCCTGGCTGACCATTACAGGGGAGTCAAGGCCCTTATTTAGCTCCCTGATTTAGATAAGGGCATGGTCTGCTAGCCAAAAATAAGTGTCTGGGGTTGTTGCCAAGATGGCAGCTGAGTGGCGAGACTAGCTTTAAAAGACTTTGATTTAGCAGCTAGAGACTCATTTATTTCTCTCGAGGGCCAGTGGTAACCAACACGGAACTAAAGTGACACCGAGTGTTGGACTTGTTTTCACAAGGTGGCCAGGAAAACACACCAAAAGAAAGCTGATGTATCCCTGTGTCGGTTTGGTGTGTAAGGCGCCTGTTAGCTGCTACCGCTGAAGTTTTGTTGGCACTGTAGCTTTTGGAATGCTAGCAAGGCGCTTGTTGTTTAATGCTAACCTTTTGTAATGTTAGCTAATGCTAACAGCAAGTGCTACACTAGGTACTTGGAGAAAATGGATGGTCAACTGAAGGTAGAAGCTTTAGAAGTTTAAAGTGAAGTAGAAGTTTTCAGAAATGCCTCTTTTGGCACTTTTTTTAACAAAGCTAACGTAACAATGGCTGGTGTGGCAGTGACACTAGAACTTTGGCTCCCAGTGCAGCTGTCTTTCATGGTACATGAGAGTAATTTAAAGATGTTTCAGACTCTTTTCCCACTCCCCGCCATTACTATTTGTTAATGCAACAGCCCCTTCTCAGCAAAGGGAATGATTAAAAACTCATCTTACAGTTTCCATGCATCAGGCGCCTGCCTGTCCCTCCGAATCTCCACCTGGAGCAGGAAATAAAACCCAGTGTGACACATGGGGGATGACGAGGGTGGAATTTCCACTCCGGTGCAGGTGAACCCAACGATTCATTAAAAAGAACGAGCAAGTCAGCAGGAGCGCTGTGGTGAGGAGGGATACTCGGGCAGGTGGGGAGAGGACGGGTGGGGGGGGTGGAGAAGAGAAGGAGAGCTGTGCAGAGTACAAGTTTCGATCCATATGGTCGGCCAGTTGGTTGGTGGGTCAGTATTCAGGTCTCAGTGATCCCGAGCTTCACCACGCATGATCGCAAAAAAAAATAAATAAATAAAACACACACACAACCTGACTGTGGAAAGGCAGATGCAAATGTTGTAGGGTGTGTGTGTGTGTGTGTGTGTGTGTGTGTGTGTGTGTGTGTGTGTGGCGTTGGAAAGGTGCACCAGATGTCCACTTTCCACTCCTGTGGCCATTGTCACTAACATGCTTCAGTATCACGGGAGCGGACGGGAGGCCAAATGGCAGTCACAGACACCAGACACAGAAACCTGGCTTTGGAGGCCGACGTGTGTGTGTGTGTGTGGGGGGGGGTGGCCGCATCTGCCTGGCAAGTGACCCAGGTAAACACCTCACGCCACAGTGACCCCAAACTGTTTCATAATATTTGAAAAGAGCCAAACGGGAGTCGGACTCAATCGCTTGCTTCGTATTTACCACACAGAAGTAGGAGTCTTCTGATCTGCAAAAAAGCGCATTTCCTCAAAATGGAAGATCGGGTCATTTAGAGATCACTTGGTTGGCGGTTCGATCTCTTTCCCCTCCCTAACCCTGGGTTGCTCCTCGGCCACTGGAGATGCAGGTCGGTGTCGGGTTGCGTCAGGAGGGGCCATGGAGATGGAAACGGAGTAAGAAAGATGCAGCATATACGCAGCCGATTTCTTCGCTGAAAATCTATCCTCCTGATCAAGGAGGGTCAGTATTGGATTATTCAAATAGAAAGGATTAGCATTGGACTGTAACTGATTTCTCAGAAGGCCTAATTGCCTGCTCTTGGTCCCAGAAGAGTGGTAAACGCTCCCACGCAATGTTTATTAAAATAGTGATAATGATTTGCCGCTGCCCAGCAACAAGTGCAACTCCAGACATTAAGAAGCGTTTGGTTAATATTGCTTTTGGCAGAAGTGGTGAAAAACTCAAGAGGCTGCTCATTGTTAAAAGTCTGGAAAGAAAAGAAAAGAAAAGAGAGAAACGAGTATCACCAGCATTGTTTTCTGCTATGAAATGCACATGTTCGCGCTTCCTTGATTGTGACTAATAGTATTTTGACAGAGCACCCAGCTGGTGTATATGCAGAACGGAGGAGCGCATCTGCTTTCCTTCTCAACTTCAGCCTGACCTCTCTAAGGGAAGCTGACACACACACACACGCGCACACACACACACACACACAAAAGTGTGCGCACACACACATGCAAACACGCATCGCAGGAGGCCGCCATCCCACGCAGGGTAGCTGAGCGAGCGAGCTAACAGCCTGTGACCACGCTGTAATTATGAGCCGTTTTCTAATTACGAGCCACTTCGGTGGTTCTGCCTCGACCACTGAAACTTTCTGTTTTTCTATTTGAAATTTTATAGCCTGCAGGACCAGTGACAAACAACTTCAGATGAAGGGGAGGAGGAGGGGGGGAAGATTCGCACGGTGGCCCATGAAAGTCAAAACACAACATTTCAGATGACTAAAGAATATACGACATTTTGCATAGCGCTATCTATAACAAGACGACGTTTAACAAAAACGCGCCTACGATTCACAAAACACAAAGACATGTCACATGAGATAGTAATTCACACAAAGACGCCACAATTGAAACGTCTTTGTTTTCTCAAGTATTGCTGCGTTTTGACCCTTCAGGGCCGCCGAAGTTCAGACATCAGTGTGCAGCGTCAACAGAGTAAACAGACGGCAGAGAGAGCCAGCCGTCCCTCAGCTGCAGTCTTCCCAGCAGGGTTTTTTTTTTTTTCCCGCTGAGGAAAGTGGCGGCGAGCTGCCTGTAAAACAGAATCATTACACCGTTAACCCCCAATCCATCTTCATTTGGCCGCGCTGTAAGAAACTATATAAAAGTAAAGAAGCCATGGAGCTTCTCGAAGTTGACTGTGGAAATAGGGTGGAGCGAGGGCTCCCACCACCCAAACACCCCCCCACCCCACCACCACCACCGCCACCCAACCCACGAGCTCGAGCCAACGTCTCTCTCCCGCCCTCTCTCCCCTCTGTTCGGAGGATCTGCGGTCGGGTGCAGCAATGAGAGGTGACTTGTGGCCGATTGTGATTTATGTGGCGGTGGGTTTCGGGCGCGCAGGACGTGGGCCGGTGGAGGGGGGAGAAGATGGATCCGAGGCGTGACCGGAGGAGACAATCTGATTACAGCCTTCTACCTCCTTTCATCTTCATCTTCAAGACTCGCCGGTTCACTCGCTTCTCCTTCGCCCACGTCATGTCGCTATGGTAACCTGAAACCTGGTAAGAAGCCAGGAGTTGTGGCGGGGGGGGGGGGGACCTGATGGCCGGTGCGGAGATGGACGCACGCCGAGAGTGTGTTTGTGAATCTCGTCCTCGCCGCAGGGAAACTCGAGACGGAGAGGCTCGAGAGGTTTTTTGATCTGTTGCGTCGATAAAGCGCATTTGAATCTGACAGAGTCGGGGGTTGTAGTCAGAGTTACAGCGAGATCGCTGGTCCACACAAGACTATCAGATCACCTTCTTGTCTCACTTAAGGCGACCATACGATTGGACGGTTTCGCATTCACACAGGAGACAGATTCACCGCTTTCATCTCCTGTTGTTTACTGATACATTTCGCTCTTTGAGTTTTTCTGACTTGATCTGCTTTCAGCGCTTCCACTTCACTGACACTTGAAGCGCTTTAAGGTCTCAGATCTTTAGCTTTGAAAGAAGGAAAAAAAAAAAAAAGAAAAGATAGAAACTCCGCTTTTCAGTCGCAACTTTTAAACGGTAGCGCACAAGTTACTGCAACTGCTTTGAGTTGTTAATCTTCGGCACTTCACACTTTAACTGGTTTCTTGTTTGAGCTTCAGCACTTGAAGTGGCGTTAACGTCTTCTCGGACAATCTCAACTGATCTTTTTGGCGCAATTTAAAACTTCAAATGACACTATTTCCTTCTTCCAGACGTTGACTTTCATCTGGATCTTCGGCTCATTCTGGTGGTTTTCGCATGCTGAAAATTTAATTGCCTACATCTCTTCTCTCCTTTCATTCCCTCGGCCGTACTTTTTTTTTTTTTTTTTTAAATCTAACTCTGTTCTACTCGAGACATTTCAGCCATCGATGATCTTTTCCCTCAACCAAACCAACCCAAATGTAGTTTGGTTTGTTTCCGCAATGTTAATCGTGGCAGACGGAGTCCTCTGTCCACACTCAGAGAAAGTACAATCGTAAGTTGGTGGTGGGGCAGTCTAGCCGATAGCTCAAGCCAGACGACTATACTGTAGGTTAATCACAGGCATCTGAAAGTAATTACCCTTCAGCGGACACATACACCATCTTTCAGTTTAAACACTTAAACTGGCATTACTTTATTTTAGGACCTCCACTTCCAGTTCATCTCTCATGAAGACGTCAGCTCATATCTCAACTCGTTCAGTGCTTGAACCTCAAGGGCCCGCGTCCACACGACGTTTCTCTGTGGCAGAAAACTGCTGCCAGTCTCCTGGCGCTCGTGCCGTGTGATAAGACAACACCGCTCGCTGGTTTTGATTGACACTAGCTAATGTTAATGGTCACAAAGGGCTGACTGCACAGCTAACAGCACGCCTACAATGTGTACGCAACACTCAGCATCGTTCACTGCGTGGCAGAGCCGCTTCAGCATATTGACTTTTCTGTCCCTGTTATGACAGTTTCTGTCTGATAGCGCTCAGGATACACAGACGCGGGCAGTTTCACTTCCATTTCGCTCGTCACGAGGGTGACGGGTGACGAGTCTCGTCCGATCCATCACGTGATTGGTTGTCAGTTCAGAGATCGGAGGCGCTCAGGTGCAGCGCTTTTTTTCTCTAGGCAACCGCATGCTGCCCCATACACTTTCTCCACAATTTATACTACTGGAAAAAAAAGAAAAAAAAAGACGGAGGTAGAAAACGTCATTTGGACACTGACTCAGACACTTCAACTCCTTTCATTCAAAAAGGAGTCCACTCGCTTTTCATGAGAAAATGTGGCATTTTGTAGTGAAAATTAACTCTCTGAAGGTAGTTAGGCCAAGCAGAATCATTTTTGTCAAACATAACTGCAGTTATGATTATCACAGTTTGATATTTAGTTCTGAAGACATTTTAAAACAACTCTTTGCTGCATTTGAAAGAATTAGATGTTTGAACAGGAACAAAACAGGACATAAAGAAAAACGCCTCCACTTTTATTCAAATATATTGTACAAATCCTTGAACCAGTTGAGAAAATCGCTGCCAGTACAAGTAGTTGTAACTAGTGCACGCACACACACACACACACACACACACACACACACACACACACACACACACAGAGCAGATATTTATTCCCATCAACATCTGTATCTGACTGAGCCCTGCTGTGTTCTAAGACTGCCCCCAAGTGGTCAGATGTGGCAGTGGTGGTGCAACTTTCCTCCCCATTTCCGCACTGATCTCCAAACAACAAGAAGGTGATATTTACAGTCATGAAAATCACAAACTGAAAGTAAGAATTCTTTTCATGTCAAAAGTCACAATCCTGGTGGTGACAGGTGGGGGACAGAGCGCATGAGAAAGCGCATAAAAGTTGTTTGGAATTATTCAAAACTGCCGGCAGTCACACTTCCCAATATCCATATTTACAGTGGCGGCGACTGCCTCACACTGGCGTAATGATGACGGTAAGCAGTTCTAAGTGAGCGGGCCGGCTCCTCGCTAAATCATAACGCAGACGCAAGTGTGTGAGCGGTTGATTGTCTCAGTTGCCGCCCAGAGGGAGCAGTGAAATGTTAGTCTTCTCCAGATTAGATCATTTATCACCATCATCAGTACAGTGTGGTTTACAGTGCTGCAGAGAGATGCGAAAATAGCTGACCACGGCACGCAATCTCCTCCTGACTAAGGCTTTGTCAGAGACACAGAAGTGCAAAAAGAAAAAAAAGAAAAAAAAACCCTGCTCGAAGGTGCTGGGTGTTGCAGTTTTGATATCAATAAATCATTATGGCTATAATTTGAGACATTACGGGCACTTTTTAGAATGAAAGTTACAAAGTGCTCCACGACAAAAGGTGAGAATAAATGAAACAGAATGAGCTTTGAAGGCAAAAATTGTCATTAAAAAAAGAAAAAAGGGGGAGAAAAATAGGAACAAAAATCACGACTCTGAGAAGGCTTGAAAATTATCTTGACGGAAATCTTAGGCCCGCGTCCAAATTGACTTGCTGGTTATTAAAGGCGGGGCCTTATCTGCACACTGAGCCGACAGAGGGCAGGCTGAACTGGCTGGGAGAACACTCCGGCCTGCACATTAGCACGCCACTTACGTAGACAAGCACGGACAACCAAAGCACCTTGGGTTACGTTTAATTACGTGACTCGAGGAGGCGCTCGCTCGGCCCGTACGGCACTAAGCTTTCGGGCCCGACAACTTTTCTTTTACCGAGTGTCCGGAGGCGGCTTTAACACAAACATCCTCGAGTAAATCTCTTTTGTTGAGAGGCGTGAACACAGAGGATCCAGGGACATAAGAAGAAGATAGAGGTTGCCCTTGTAAACAAGTCAAGAATCTATAGAATTCTTGAGGGAGGCAGGTCTGAAACAGTTTCCGAGCTACTGATAAATTACATCTTATTGTCACAGTCCCAGTGCAACAAAAATACAGTAATGTCTTTTTGGAGAATGTGGACAGGAGGAAGCCTGCTGCCTCTCGGGGACTGCGGAAAGTAAAGCGAGACCTTCCTGACCCGACTGTTTACTGCCTGAGAGGAGCGGTAAGGTGTTTTTCCGTCAGCATGAGAAATATGGTTAAAAAAAAACAAACAAACAAATTACGTTTCGGTCAGTTTCCTGTTGTAACTTCACTCGGCTGTATGTGCGAGTCTGTTTTTAAACAGTTTCTCTGCGCTTACACTAAATACACTAAATCCGAGTGAAGATGTGCGAGTGTGAGCCGGATCCTGAGACGTCACATGAGGTGCGACAGGGTGAAGAAGAAACCGACCAGCACGTCAGGAGCAGTTCTGGGGTTCAGCATCTTGCCCAAGGGACACTTCGACATGCAAACCAGGGAAATCGAACCAGCGACCCTCCGATAACAAGACGCTGCCTGGCTCTGCCCCTGAGCCGCAGCCGCCCAAACTTATGCCACATCTGCATTTGCGTGAAACAGCTTTACGCTATTTAAATTAATCTGACAGCGATTCACATAACTTCCGACACACTGCACACATCCCCACCACAGAAGACAAACGGATGGATGGATGGATGGATGGACGAATGGATGGATAGATGGATAGATGGATGGACGGACGGCCTGATAAACATCCAGACAAACGCGCTTCTCCTCATTACCCTCTGGCCTCGACGGAGGAGCGCGTGTCTGCCGCGGACTTACTTCCACCTTCCTTCCCCTGGATGTGACATGAATAACCGCATTATGATTACCTTCAGCTCCGTGAGGCGGCACAGCCCGCCCACTCGCAAGACTTTGTGTTAATTAAAATGAAGACAGCAAAAAGCTTGGGAAATAACGTTGGAGTGTCAGGACGGAAGAAGGGAAAATGAGAGGATAAAGCGAGGCAGGGTGTGAGGGGCCTCCGTAATCTGCTTTGATTGCGATGCGAGCAGACAGAGGAAACTAAGATGGACGGTGCTGGGTGGGGGAAACTTAGAGGCTGCCCCCGTGCCTTATGGCCCGGAGACGGCAAGTAGCACTGACAAATACCTTTAATTTGGCACTGGGATACTCGAGGATCATGTAATGCGGAGGCGGCAGACACTCTGCTGATGGAGACACATTTAACTGAAAAGTTATTCCAGAGTTGTTTTTCCCCCCCATCAACTCTCCATCCCTCCCAGTACGCCTCTTCTTCTTCCACCTGACTTAAAAAGGGTTCTAATATGTGGAGATTCATGTCAGCTGTGCTAGTTTTTTTTCCCCTCCCCTCCGCGGATCCCCACCCCCGACATGTTTTCCACTTTTCACTCAATTTGATTCAACACCCGCTGCGCGCCGAGTACAGATTCTTGCCTGTGGCCATATCCAGTGTTTGAACTGAATTAAGGCAAATAGTCAAAGGACTCAATTAGAGGGAGTGAGATGCTCTCTGTTGCGGCATTGTGATCGCTGTGTGTAAACTGCTGCATTTTCACAGAAAAAAACAAAAACACACAAAAAGTCTTATGTAATGTGAATGGGACGATAAAGAAGACAAACAATGGAAGAATCTATGATTCGGTTGAAAAGCAAATCGTTCTCAAGTGCCAAATAACAAAAAATATATATGTAAACAGACATTAAAATGTCTGAGGCAATTTGCTGCAATCAGCTTAAAACAAACGCAACTCAAGACAGATCTCACAGCCTCAGAGGTGACAGATAGCTGTTAAATCAGTAAAGCTCAACCCCTTAGCACTGTCTTGTGTCAGAGAGACGATTGAAACAGAGCAGCTAGCACAGGTGTTCTTTTATGTCCATCACCTGGCTCTGCTCGTTCAGACCAGCCAATGGAAACAGAGATGCTGAATTAGCTCATGAGGGGAGACAGGTGTGCTGCCGTGTTCGTTTTCCTGTCAAGATATTTAGAACTCTTGTGACAGGGATGAGGCCAACTTGTTTTTCTGATCATTTTACCGCTAGAAATAATACATTGTAAGCCATTTTATTTCCCCCTTACTGAGATGCCAAAGGGAATTTTACCTCCCTTTTATAAGCATGCGTACACCAGAATATCTTTGGCTTTTATTTTGAAAGGTAAAAGGTACAAAAAAACAGAGGGAGTCTTGCAGTTGAGGTGTGAGTGGAATAAAATGAAAGTTTGGTTCAGACGGTGGACCCTTATCCTCAAAGTGAATGCAAAATTCATAACCCGAGGCTACAATGTTTTAGTCTCCCAAAAGAAAACGGGCGCAAACAGATCGAGACACACCCGGTCATCGACTCGAGGAGCGTCCGTGTCTCTGCGCTGCGCTCACATTTTGGGAAAAAAACATCACAGAATATTTAGTGTCTTGCTTTAGTTTGAACTAGCTATGATTTTTTTATTTTTTTTAAAAAAGGTGCTAAAGGTGCATCGCAAGTATATTTATAAATGCAACAGAGATGTGAGCTTAGAGAGATTTACACACACATTTACATACATTACATACATTTACGCCACACACAGTCGTCTGACTCGCTGCTGATGCGCGGATATTAATTAGCGCAGCTTTAAATAGCCAGCTGAGAACACGTGTGACGGCGTGCTCTCGACGTCTGCAGGTGAAATCGGTCATCGAGGGAAAGAAGAATTCATTACGGTGACACGTGTTGACACCAGCAATCTATATCATGTCTCACACACACACACACACACACACACACACACCCCAAGTGACGTCCTTATGGAGGACAGCAGAGATGAAGGTACCAACAACCACCAGCTTCCAGCAGCCTTTCTCATGTTTTTCACACACGTGCACTCACACAGATTCCCCGTCAGATAACCGTGACCTTATGTGTAACGTGCAGACAGATGCTGTTTCTCCTCACTCGTTCTCTCCGAAGTAATTGCTGCTCTTTCAGAGAATCTGGAAACATGAGGGAAAAAAAAAGCAATTAAATTGGACCGCGAGGTTATCAGATTATCATGCGTGAAGATTAAAAAGGAGAAATCCGTTCACTCTGCATATTTTTGAGCGGGTACATTCAAAATAGTGACCTTCGTCTTTGTCGGGGCCACAGTGGACAGACCGTTCTCCAAAACACACAGCGCCTTTCTTATTATTCTCAACTGATTCATAACGTCTTTAAAAGAGAAGTCCAGGCTACGCTGCTAATTATCTCCAGGGTTTTCTTTTTTTTTGGCGCTCAGCTCACGGCAACATTAATACGAGCTGAAGCCCGCCCTTTGATGGCCTTACGAATGTGCCTCCGCTCAAAGAGTACATGCGTCGTCAGTCAGCGAGGCGAGAGAATGACAATTAGAACGCAACGTTTAAAAACTTAAAACGGCGCCGACGCAGCGCGCCGGTCGCGTTCCTTCAGTCGTCGAGCGCCGGGTCGTGACACTGTTCGGTTATCAGCGGGAGCTGTCTGCTTGATGCCTTCAATCCCTCATCTTAAACATCTGCCAGTCACACACACACACACACACACACACACACCATCCCACCTCCCCAGTTCACTCCTCAGACGTGTGCCAAATAAACATCATTAAAAGCAGGCGGCGGTTGCCCCCATGCGACATCCACCATGCGTGTCGGGTAAACACCACAACAGCTCATTAGCAACCAAAGTCATCAAATTACAGTGTGTAAGCGAGAGTGTGACGACTTCTGCGTGTGTGTGTGTGCAGGCCTGTGCACCTGTGCTTACAGCGCGCTGGCACGAGATATATGGCTGACATGTTGGTGCGTGTGCGCGCGCACCCCGCTCCACTTCACGCATGAGCGCCGGCGCATATGTGGCTTCCGGCGATGGGGGAGAAAACAGTTCATTGTGCGATAAGCAAACTTCTGTTAAAATATTCATGAGTGGCCTCCTCGGTGGGGTGCAGCAGGTTGAGTCAGGTCGAGCTCATTTAAACAGCAGAGCGAGCTAAAAGGGGGAGCAGAGGCTCTGGAGAGCGGCGGTTAGATGAGGTCAGTGGTTTGAAACCTTTCGCAGCGCTAACGCAAATGTAGAAATAACATTTGAGGTGGTGGGGGGGGGTTCTGCCTCTTGATTGAAAAAGTTTCAGAAAGTCTTAAAAGCCTCGGATATGTCCGCCGGAGCGTGTTTAATTTGCCGGTAAAGAGGCTTAAAAATAAGGATGATGTTATTTGATCGTTTCTCTTCTTGGCAACAACTCCCATTAAAAAGACCAAACCTAGAGTTGAGTTCACTCCTCCTCAGACACGCGACAACTTCCCTACCCGGCCTGTAGCACGCATCCCGCACGAAAGATGTATTCCAAAAAACAAAACTCGTAGAAATAATATTTCTTTTTAGAACGGGCCAGATGATTTCCTAAAACAGCTGGGAAGAGAAGTTAATAATGTTTTCTCCGGAAAACAACAGAAGTCAACGGCACAGAGGTTGCAAGGTTGCACAGGCCATTCTTGTTAGAAGCAGGAAGGTGCCGACATATTTTTTTTTCACCCTTTTCACCCTCTAAACGTTCCCAGGTAGCACAAACACTGTACAGAGGTTCCACTCGGTGGCCATCTTGGATTAAAAAGAAAGAAAATAACTTGCGAACTGAGCATCATACACGGGGTTACTGTCATAGATCTTGACAAAGCAAAACTCCAAAAAAGATCTAAAAAAGGAAACAAAAACTGTATAATTTACACTCAAAATATCTGCGTATATACCAAACTATATGATCCATGCAAACATTGTGACACACACACAGTTTAATTACAGTGCCCCTTTAACACTATGAACACAACTGCAATTTCTTTTACATCAAATGCATCACATTACATGTACAGTGTACAAGACAGTGCTGGTACCTAACGTACGTGCATACGCTACTTACACCAGGCAGCCTCTGACACCCGGGCAGTGACAGACCCCCTATGCGGAGGCCTTAAAACCCAAGTGTAAACCCACCATGTTCTCTAAATGTGAACATGACTTATGTAATGACCATCAGAATGTATTGGAGGGGACTGAATCTAGAGATTAAGACTGTAAACTTGTTGGGAAACTGTCTACTGAGCTAACAAATCAAGTGAGAAGTAGGGCCGTTTTCTCATAAGCTTACATACAAGCTTACGTTCTTTTTTGAGAGCAGAGGAGTCGCCCCCTGCTGGGCATTAGAAAACATGCAGGTTTACGGCCTTTCTGCACTTGCTTCATTTTTCAGACCCGGAGACAGCGTCCGTATTGTATACAGTGAATGAAACAAGGTAGTGGTGTCCACTTCCACATTCATTAACCATCCGTTAGGGAGACCTACAGCGTGTTCGCTTCTTGCTTCACCATTGAAATGTGGATCTGTAACATGCTGACACACTCCAACAGTAGAGTCATAAGCTCATTAGCCTGCAAACTTAACAGGTCAGTAAAGTAACATAAAACATAAAGTTTGGTTACATAAGCTCAAATTTGCTACCAGACCAAGTTAGGGCTGATGGTTCCAAACAAGCATTCAAATCGCTTATGAATCAAACTTTTGTTTTGCGCAAGGACGTGAATGATAAAATGTTGCCTGACAAGGAGAGAAAACTTTTGGATGAGCTGTAATGATGTAGGAAAATAAAATCCTCCTCCTCACGTTAAACAATACGAGGGGGAGAGATGGCCGCACTGTAATCACCGCCTGCTTCAGGAGCCAGATGGGTGTGAAACAAGATTTACCAGACCAAAAAGCCAAAACACCGTTTAACACGAGAGCCGAGCGGGGGCCAAAACTCAAAGTGCCTCGTTAGAGCGAAATCCTCAGACGAGTCACCGCGAGGATTCAGAAACGCCAACAATTGCATAACTTTTTCCAAATATTAGGGCTTTTATTGTGGCAGACATCAGGCTGAGCCTCACCTATTTGATGCTGGACACATTTAGAGAGCGGTTTGCAGATGAAATACTGCGAGCCACAGCAGGGGCTCCAGGTAGCAGCACAACACACACACACACACACACACACACACACACACACACTCTCTCTTCCTCCTCCACTTTCACAGTCTTCATTATACAGCAAACAGCTGGAGGCCTCGGGGAAGGTCGTGAGTGTTTGTGTCAGTGTGTGTGTGTGTGTGTGTGTGTGTGTGTGCGTGCACGTGTGTGTGTGTGTGTGTGTGTGTGTGTGTGTGTGTGAGTCCTGAGGGAAGCTTTTGGACCTAATTGGCACCGGCATGTCAAATGTTCCCGTGAACCAAGCTGGCACCCCCCCATACGTCAAAACTCCCCGCTGCCCGACGAAAACGGAGGCCGGCGCATGAATGCGAATAAGTCTGCCGACCCCTGAGTGACTTTTAGCATCCCAGCGCTGCGGGCGATGAGGACGGAGACAGGAGGGCTGGGAGGGATACAACAAATAAATAAAATAATCTGTTTATTCAAATGGACAAGTCGAAAGTGACTGCTGGGAGGTCGCGGGCATCGGAAACCTCGTTAAAGCGATGATTTCCTGGCGAAGGTGAAGCTCTGCCTCCTACAGATGTGCCTGTTTACACAAACTCTGCCGGAACAACAGCGCATGATAAAAAGCCTCCCCCTCACGCGGTCGATGATCTGATTAGGCTCCGGAAAAAAGAAAAAAAAAAAAACGCTTCGCCGGATAAATTTAGATATTAATGAGGAGGAAAAACGATTTTCTCGAAGCTACCATAACTCCTTAATAAGTGAAGATGCAAGCGCGCCCATTAATACCGGCCGTTACGCGGAGACAAGTGTGCTGACGTGGAATTATTTCCTAACGAAGGCGAATTAGCTTTATTAATGACCTCATTAGCATAACTACTTATGTTCAATACATCACGGAGATATGGGTTATGGACGTTCAGCAGCTCAAGTGCCTCTCGTTTGTTACGGCTCCACCTCATCTATGCACACCCGCGTCTGAATATTTCATGACGCGAGCCGCCGTCACGTAAGAAATATTTATTTAATTTTTAAGGATGTTTCATCACACACGGTACACTCGTGGTTAATCATCATGGGCTAATGTTAGTGTTTCTATTATTAGGCACTGTGTGATAATTATCCGGGAGGGAGGGAAGGAGGGAGGGGCAGAGTGGGGGAGGTCTTGTGTCTTTTACTTTTTGGCGGGAAGGTAGTCTGACTTTTTTCCTGCAGTTTAATTGTTAGATACAAGATCAGCCATGAAAAAAAAAAAATGTTGAAATAAATATTAACATAAAAAAAAGTTTAATATCAAAGTGGAAAAACAATCTTCAAACCTAGTGCACAGCAGGATAAAAGAATTCATTCAACAAAAAATAATCATTTTAAAAATGACGTGACGTAAGATGCAGCCGTCTTACGGAGACTCACAGTGAAGCTCTAGAAATGAAAATAAATTAAAAAGGTACAACCATGCCCTCTCCTGGCAACTGGTCAGAGTGGCAGTCAAATCTAAAGAAAGACAATAATGACTCTCCCACTTTATGGGCACGTTAAAGAATAACCGTCCTTGGCTCTCCATTATCACCGCCTCAGTGTGCTAAATGATTCTTTTGCTCATCAGCTCTGCATACATCATTCCACAGCAGGAGAGTCAACGTCAAAAGCAAACATGAAACCAAGAACTCGTGGTTCCCTCAGCCAGCCGCCATGTTTCGGGCTGCTATGGCTGCGGGTACAGCGAGGTGGCCGATTGAGCGGGTTCACGATGTCCCGTGATGGCCTCACAATGGAGCTCTGAGAGGTTGGGTGTGAAGGGGAGAGCTGGTATTTCAACAGCCGTGTTGGTGACGCGTGCAAGTTTGAAAAAACAGCTGCAGTGCAGAGCAGAGTTTTAGAATACTGCGAAAGGATTCTGGGAGATAAGTTGTGTTACGTTGTGACACGTATGCTGAAGCAGTACCATAGATCTATAGTAAAACATCTCACATGAGAATGAATGGGGATTTTTTTTTTCAAGAAATAGCTGAATATTTAAAAAGCTGAAAAGGCAGAACGGATGAGAAGTCGCAGGCTGAATGAGCTTAAAAAGATGAACATCTCGGGAGGTGAACGGGGGAGTGGGGGAGGACGAAGGAAGAGAACGACTTCGACCAGGAGAGGAGGAAGAGAGAGACAAGATGAAGGCTATGGAAGGTAAAGTGTGTGTGTGTGTGTGTGTGTGTGTGTGTGTGTGTGTGTTAGAGAGAGAGAGATAGTGATTAAAGGAGGAAGAGAAGAAGAAAGAGAGGAACAAAGAAATGAGTGAAATGTAAATGTAATCTGAAACAGATCACGGTTTGACTTTATCAACAGGTAACCGACGTAAGCGACGTGATTGGATCAGTCTAACCCGTACTGGACCGTTCACTAGCTGATGAGCAGGGCTTCTACCTCTGCCGGATGCTGGAGCACGGTGCATCAATCAGCTGACTTCAGCACAGAGCAGACAGGAAGTCAGACACAGAAACAACAACACAACATCCAGTTGATTTTCAGAATAAAACACAAAAATCTAAAAAAAAAAAAAAAAAAAAGAGACAGATCCAAGGACTTTTTGTAACTCTTGGTTGGGAAGACTACAACTCCAGCTGTCCGTCAGCGCTGCACTCAAAACGCAGCCGGTGGTTGACGAGATGAGGAAGGACGGAGAGAAACCACAGCGAAGCCGCTCAGCAGCGGAGTTGAAAGTGCTTAAACATTTCGATGGCTGATTGGTTTCTTTAGCTCAAATTTGAAAGAGGAGAAGCCGGATGAAAAACCTGTGGAAAAAGAAGACTGTTACTAAACTCCAGTGTGCCTACAGCATTCACACTAATTACCCACACCGTACTTATGGACCCTGCTGTCAGCAGCCATTATCAGCAGCCAGACGCTGTTAAAGCTTCTCTGTGGCCGGTGTGCTTCCTGTAAAAAGCCCTCCTCAGGTTGAAAAGCCACATTTGGCCGCTGTGAGAACAGCGTGCGGTGTGTTTTGTGTATTAACAGATGATGTGGCCCAGACAGACAGAAACAGCCACTTTGTCAGTCTCAGCGTGGGCGTGCCTCTCTACGCCGCTTTGCAGTGTTCATCGGCAAAACGGAGCGTGGAAACGGGTTCACGGGGAGGGTAGAGCTGACACGGGATCTGCATTAAAGACACATCGTCGGTAAAGACACAGACTTGTTCGCCGCCGCTCCCTCCGAGCTGTTTCGGGGTGAGGATCCAATTAGATGAGCGTTGGACAAACAGCGTGCTCACTAATACTGCTGATTGGTGTTCTGATCCAGATCAGATTTAACGGCCAATAACCAGCGGCCAGAGGGAGAGATGAAAATTGCATTAGGGAGCCGGACAGCCGATGGAGGAGCGTATTTATGTTTTTTGCATTCAGTTGACCGAAAGAGGCACTTTTGTTGTTTTTGCCGCGCCGCGTGAAGACGCTTTTATCTGCGCACATTTTAAAATAATTGACTTTTACGTCCCCAGTGAGTGGTTTGGGTAAGACAGGCCGCTGTGTCATGCTAAGAGAGAGACTGTGTGTGTGTGTGTGTGTGTGTGTGTCAGTCTGCTGGGTGCTGACAGCTGCTGGAGGGGAGAGCTATGGCCAGAGCGGTCTGCTCTCCTTCAGGGGAAGAGTCATTTCAACATTTAACTAATGACTGATGGCCGGGCCAGCCAAATGTCTGTCCTCTACACTCCAGCGCGCGCACACACACACACACGTGGAGAGGTCACCTCCACCCACCACGGATAGTAACCAACCACTTGAAACACACACAGTTCCTGAGTGTTGTGTGCTAGTTGAGGATATGGTTGAAGGTTGAATTTCCTGGGATTTCAAGCGACACATTTTTTGGGGGGTTTTGTTGTTTTTTTTATATTTCTTGAGGTAAAGAAAGGTTTGCATCTGCCTGTGATCTCTCCATGGCTCGGACTCAAAGGCACCGAGCTGCCCGCAGGTGTGTGCAGTCCACTTCTCAACTTCAGACCTCTGCTCAGGTTGAAGTTGAACTGCAGTGAGGTCTCCAAACACCACAAATGAAACTCACGAAAGAGAAAGTACAGGTGTAAGGTTCTTTAAGTACGTCCTGTGCTAAGAAATACAACAACAGTGTGCGGAGCTCCTTAAAACCATGAGAAGGTGTCTTAATGAGGGCTGATGAGTGGGAACACCTGCGCAGGTGAACCGTGAGGTGTTTAATGACGACTTGACAGGTGGGAAATAGAAGAGCCTGATGACATTGGGCTCGTTCAAGATGAGCCAGGCCTGCAGTGAATCTATCACTGACGGTTGAACCAACCGGTGAACGACTCTGAGCCGACATCTACAGAGCGTCTGCTCACCGGATGAAAAGGTTGTGACGCTTTTCTTTAAGACAGAGCGCTTACAAGCAAAGGAGAAGCGAGTCACAGAGCGATTCTGCTCACAAGTCAACACTGATCAGAGAATAGAAAGAGAGAAAAAAAAGAAAGAAAGAACCATCAGTTTGGGTTCAGGAACAGTTTGCGTCTCGAGCTCCTGACAGGAAATCTGCTCGAGATGAAATGTTGCACCAGCTTCGCGTGGTGGAGGACCAGCGCGCAGAGAGTCCTGGTGCAATCGTGGTGAAACAGTTCCAGGACCCTGTAAATGAGATCTACTGCAGCTGCACTGCTCAGAGGAACATTAACTATTGAAGCAGCAAGAGGCAGCGTGGAGGGAACTCTTCTCTGGGTGAAGACGAGGACTTAAAACTTTGTTAAAAAAAGACAAAAGTTTTAAGAGTGACTGTTTCAACTCTTCTAGTTCCCTACTGTTCCAACTATAAACCGTGTACAACCAGGCTGCGACGAGAGCCAATACTTTGTTTTCAACTAAACCACATCTCTTGTGATTTCCGTTCTTCACGATCATCCTCGTCAGTCCATGAATGAAACGCAGTTCAATATAAACGCACCAAAAAAAAAAACACTTCAACATCAGTCATTTGAGTCTTCCGAAGGCTGTGTTCATCTCTGTCTCTGCCTGAAGGAGCACTTTTATACAAATACAGGTGCAGCAGAATCATGTGTTTGTATCAGAAAGTGCAGTGAGAATAATCGCACTACAGATGTACATTTCCCAGATCCCCCTCCCCGTTTGTGAGCGCGGCCGTGTCCTTGAAATACTCGAGTGTCGCATGTTAGCGCGCAATCAGGGCTCACTGACATTTTCACAGCCTGAATCCGGTACAAAGACTTCATTACCTCCTCCAAGATGGTTATAATTTACATGTTGGTTGGTTGGTTGGTTGGTTTGTCAGCAGGATTACATGAAAACTACTGAGCAGATTGCCACTAAACTTGGACAGAGGCAGGTTCTCGACCCAGAATAGACCTCATTAACTTTTGATGCAGATCTGGATAAAGAAACATTTTTTCATTTTCTTTAACATTTGACATTTTTGCTTATCTCTCAGGGACCCTGATGACATACTGAGGTGGCTTGTGTCTATCTGTATCTATTGTGATGAGATTTATCAAAAAATTGGGACACATATTTCATCAAATGGCCTCTAAAATCCTTCGGCTGAGGTCACAAGATCAAGATGGAGAGAAAACACGTCTTCATCCACCCCTGATTGATTGTTCGGCCGTCCGATCACCATAGAAATGGACTTGGATCAGTAAGACGTTCTTATTCCAACTCAGGGAATAAATCACTAAAATATCCTTGGCCAGCTAACCCTGACCTCCCTGTGGAGAGGGGGAGAAGAGAGAGAGAAAAAAAGGGAATTCTCTCCCAGGTCCCGCAGACAGTCTCATACTGACCTCATGTGGACGTAAAGAGGAACTGCAGTTTGGAGCCACTCTAAAGTAAGTGAGGCAGCAGTGGGACAGAGGAAGACAGAGACAAAGTACCTTAAATTCATTTACTTAAATTAAAAAATGTACATCACATTATTCTTTACAATAGACATGTCTTTTAAAAACTCAGTGGTTTTTGTTTTTCTTCACTGTACATTTCAATCAATTGTATACAAATTCCTCTTTGACGGAAAGGAAAAAAAAGGAGAAAAAAAAAAGAGGAAGTCATTACAGCGACTGTCACAGATGACAAATTAATCACTCAGTGTAATGACCGCAGTGTTTCCCAGTTACACTTGGGCTTTAATCTGCAATTCAGTGACTGTACCAACTGAGAACTGTCTCAGTCCATAAAACAGGACTGAATCCTTGAGATGTTTTCGGTTTGTTTAAATTCACTCCAGTTATAAAGTCAGATTGAGGCCGTTTGCAGCCTCGAGACAATTTATTGTCTGTACAGGACTGTACAGAATGAGACAGGAGCCCTGGTACAGTTAGCGCTGTACACTCAGTGTGGATCACTTGAAATGCTTTTGGAAAACCCTTAATTAACATTTACACACAGTTAGAGGAACTACATATTTAATACAACAGCGAGGACACCAGCTTAGAACGAAGGGGACCTTCAGAGGACAACACCACTGTTTTTGACCATGTCCCTGTCCACCCACACCAGCAGTTAAAGCCTCAAACTGCTCTCTATCATTTGTCGGTAGCAAGATACACAGTATGGCAGTCGGTTAGTGCAGATTACCGTTAAAGGAATATTTCGACATTTTGGGAAATACGTTTATTTGCTTTGTTACTAAGATGAAAACATTGATGCCACTTTTTTTCAGCACTTTCGACATGTAACACTTAAATGATTACCATCCTCATCCAATTTAACATTTTTTGAACATGTGTGTTTTAGTGGCCTTTATTAAACATTTCCCATAAGCCCTTGGCCACTGTAGGTTACATGTCACAACTCAACAAAAGACGTGAGCCCATGAGCTGCAGGGCCTCATGAATGAAGAAGATTTTTGACAGATTACAGAGTTTTTAAACATGATTTAACTATGATCATGATGGCTTCAATTTCTAATTGAATGCGATGCATCTGCCTTATTAACTTACAGAAAAAAGTGAACAAAGTAGAGTAACTTGGAACTGAATTTTAACTGAAAATACGTTTCCAATTATTAAATGTTATTTATGTTGTCCAGCTCTAAATATCTTCGTACAGCCAGCAGTAAAATGACAAGAAATAGATAGCCTGGCCCAGCAAAGGTAACAACATGTATGCTAAGCTAATAGGCTGCTAGCATTAGTGTCATACCAGCTGTACAGGCATGTGTGGTATCAAATTTCACATCTGGAAGTGCCTTACAGTAATTGGTGAGCAAAATTAGATTTCATTTTCAATAACAAGACAAATCAACTTTTGTTTTATTTCTGCCACTTCAAAAAAGGTGCATCAAGTCACAATGGACAAACTAAATGTCAAAAACACTGATGTTTCCATTTCAGTCCACCATGACCATCTCTGCTCTGTGTGAAGCCTGTGTTTAAATTGCATTATACTGTAACCAAGTACTGAGATGTTGGATATGACAATTTACATGCTGTATGTGATTTAAAATACTGCTCTTGTTGTCACTACGATTTTGAGTTTCCTATTGGTTAAAGTTGAGCAGAAATAGTCATGTGAGTGGTGTAGAGCCATTGAGAGCTGAGACGTTAATTCAACAACAGCAGTCCAGTCTTCATCACTCCGGAGTCAAAGGAATTCAAACTGGGTTAAGGAAAGGAAACAAAACAACGACAAATAATTAAAATTTTTACAACCTTCTGTAAACATGAGCGTAGGCAGAATATGGCAGACAGAAAAATTAAAGATTTGGCAAAAGAAAAATAATCTTAAACACCTAGAACGTGATACATTCTGTGCTTTATCTGAGCGCAGCCATATTGGGGGTCTCCCAGACCCCTGAGAGCTGCTTTTCAGCGTTAACAGATTACAAAAAAGGCTTCAGGTAAAAGCTTTAAGACTATGACGAGCCATCCAATCACACAGTGAGACAGCGTTAATTACTGATTTCACCTGTCCTAATATCCAACAGGTTTCCCCCATTCATGGATCAAATTCATACCTAAACAAAAATAGAAAATCCATGTCTGGGAAGGAAGGCAGCCTTTTAATAACAGGCCAAATCATTCAAATGGATGTCAATGAAAAATATCCATCCATAGTCTGAACTACAATTAATAATGTGGTTCACTGAACTGGTCCATTGCCTCTTTGGCAACTTCATATCCAGCTCAGGTGATTCTAATTGGTAATGATGACAAGAGGACTTGTATAAGAGAAACCTTGACATTTTCAATCTGAAGGGATGATCCTCTGGTTTTTGCGGGGTACTGTGGCTTCAGAGTGATTACAGATTTCTGAACTAAAAAGAAGCATCCAGTGGGTGAAACTGACCAGGATAAACGTAAATTGTCAAATGTCAAGGTTTCACTTTTTACAGTGTTTTGTAAGATTTACAGGGAATCAAAAGCTTTGTGCTGCAGGGCAGACAGTAAATAGGAGTCAGGAGCGTGGAATAGCTACTCTACTGTCTCTCACACTGACATCTGAGGGGAAATCATCACCTCCAGTCCCGTATGCTAGCTCCACTCATCTCACAAAACACGGTGTAGTTTGGCATTATATATTTCTACATATCAAACCATTCTGCAAGAGTAAAGTCCAGCTTTATTCTCGCGAACAGTGTAAAATAAAGTGACGCTGAAATATTCTGATCAATCTAGACCTTTTTCTGTATACTTCACAGACTACTGTTTAAAAAAAAAAAAAAAAAGCAAGAGGAAAAGTGGAAGAGCACCCGGATGACTGTCTCTACTCGCTGCGGCTTTACAGATAAGTGATGAAATACACAAGCAAACAAAAAAGGACCTAATTAGGCATGTTTTATATCTCATAATCCTAGTTTTCAGACACAAAAATGGATTTATGCTAACAAATTAGAAAGAATTTATACTGCTGCTCAGGTCACCTTGAACAGCCAGAGCAGCTGAGAACATACGCAAGTGAGAGTATCCAGTCAGAAGGAGACTGCACTCTCTTTTATCATCAGGTTTAGATTTACTACATGGTTATATTTTCAAGTAAAAGTACCTTCTTCTTTTGTGGTCAGTTTAAAGGTTGTCAATCTGGTATTAATACACAGACCAGCGAGACGCGACCTGCGCTGGCTCAAGTATTCAGACGGAAAGAGAAATACCATACTGTAGGACTTTGGAACTATTTGCTAACACTGACCATGTATTCCAGCTGAAGTTGTAATGATCTGAAGACTATTCACTGCAACATAAATGTCACAAATTCCAGTTAATATCCTAATAAAGTGCAGGAAGAATACCATTGATGGGAGGAAAAAAAAAGGAAAATCTCTCTATATGTACAGATTGTGCCTTGAAAAGAAGAAGCTTAGACACAGGAGGCTACTGTGACACCGCTCCGAATGGCAGTCAGTGTTTGAACCATCTAACAGTGGTTGTGCTCTCGTCTCGGGACCACCAGTTACTCATCCTAAAGGCTGTTTGTTACAAAGACATTTCTCAAAAGAAAGGCATTTTTTTAGACACAAAAAGAAAAAAGAAAGAAACAAAAAAAAAAAAACAACACTACACTTCACATACGCACATTTACAAACACCAAAGCGGATGCTGAATGCGGCGGTGCACATTTTACTGTTTGTCAGATCGATCTAAACACACCGTCGCTGCTGAACCATGTGTCTAGAAAGATGAGGAAAAAACTAAATGAAAGTACAGACAGCAGCAATGTAAACTAACAGAAAGGCTCTGTGTCAGTCAAATGGTGATCTGACATTTTCACAGCTAATACAAGTTAAAAAACAATCACTGATCACACTCAGACTATAATTTTGTTGGGCTAAGCCATGAGGCACCGATCAGCCGGTTCGATTTCTAAATATTTCAACATTAATGGTTGGTTTTGCACTGATTTGTAAAGCTAAAACTTACACATTTTGTTCCTAAAGATGTTTGCTGGCAGTTGAGAGAACCTCTTATTTTCTTCTAGTTGTTTTGTTTCTATGATATTTATTTTACAGCCAGGATGAGCACTTCCTGAAATCCTCCCACCACAGGAGAGGTCACTCCACTGACTGAGGGGTAAAGACAAAAATATAGCCACTTGACGCAATTTAAGAGCTTAATTTCAGCTCACACACACACACTCACACATGCAAACATGGAAACAAGTAAGTCAGGAAACCAGTCAGCCAGTCAGTTGGTCAGTCAGGTGGGAGAGGAGAACCAGCCCCCTCGCCAGCCTTCTGCTGATTGATAAAAACCATGCCGATCCTCACTCCTCCCCTGAACCAGCCGACGGATTTTGTTCAATATCCAACACCCACAAAAAGTGTGATGTAACTAAATCCTGACATGCCCACACACCCCCTCCAACAGGAAATCCACCAATCAAAGCTGGCCGATGTCCATCGACGAGGGAGCAGATGCCCATCGCAAGAAGAGGAGGAGCAGAGCGGAGGAGTGTGGTGGGTTTTTAAAGTATCTTCCAGTCCAGTTGAATCTCAGGTGGCCCTCTCTCCCCAGACGTTTGCCCCAGTATGGAGATGTGTTGCTGGGACGCAGGCTGTCTAGAGTTCTGCGCTGGCCGGTGGTTTGGTGGTGGTCATGATCTTCATGTACTGGGTGAAGATGGCTTCGAAAGCCTCGTCTCTGTGGATCATGGCACCGAAGACCAATGGCTGGAGGAAAACAGAAATGCTTGGTTGTTAACATCTACAGCTTACGTTCTAGCGGCAGCATCACATTCGCTGTATTGTACAGGCAATTCCTGGCAAACACGCTACACTATTCCCTTGACGTTTGGCACTGTCAATCATGGAAGTCAATCATGGTGGAATATGCAACTGTGAAAACTAGGTCATATAAACTAAAGACACATCTAGAGAAGAAGTCTTCTCAAAGTCTTGGTGTCTGTAGTTAAAACTTTTGAAAAAAAAAAAACAACAATATTTACATATTCAAAGATGCATTATTAATAATCTCTATCTAGGCAACTGGATAAACTTTATCAGAGACGACACATTATCATTCAAAGGAAATTATATTTATGAAAAGAATCTTGGAAGGCCACAAACTCATATTAAAGATATTACGTGTTTTGTACAGCCCATCTGAAAAGGGCTGAGCTTTTTTTAGTTGAAACAAAGCAGCTGAATACACTGAATCTATTCAACTGATATAAATCTAAAAAGGAAAAAAACACTTCAGTGTCTCTATACTGTACCTTCTGAGTGGAAGGAGTGGCTATAGAGATGCCCATCCCACTTCCTGGTAGGACTGACAGTACTTTGTACTGGAGGGGGTCAAAATAACAAGATGATTGTTATAGATATTATTCAATAACACTTACAATGATACTCATGCTGAATCAAATACAAATCTGTAACTCTCTCCGTGTTTTCGAGTGGTTACCTTCTGTATGTCAGTGATGTCCACCAGCTTGATAACCTTATTCTTCTTGGAGGAGCTGGATCTGGAGCTGGAGCTCTCAAAGCACAGGTAACTGAAGGGGAGAGACAGAGAGAGAGAGGACAGCTTGCTGAAAGGGGTCTTGTGGGAAAACTAGCAAGGAGGCAAAACGGAAGACAAACTGAATGGACTTCTTGTCAGTTCCAGATCTGAACAGGTGAAGGGATTTATAGATCACAGATATTCTCAGGAGGAGGCCTGTCCTACTTGATCCACTCTTGACTGACTGACACAGACGGAGGGAGGGAGAGAGGGAGGAGAAGGTGTAGCTCTTCTCCATTCACTACAAAGTCATTGGCCTAAATTGTTCCCAGCAGCTCCTCCTCTTGGCTCCACCTTTGAAGAGTAACTTCTTTTTCTCTCGTGCAGTCAGAGCTTTAATGATAACAGACGTCCTCCTGAGGAAAGATGTCCCACTTACTTCTCTGTGACGTAGAGCACTCCGTTCCTGATGTAGTCTGTCGGCATCTTCCTGTCCCTGTTTATGAGGCAGCACCTCCAGCCATTCTCACACACTGAAAACACACAAGATAGAGATTTTTGCTTATTCTCAGCTTGTAGGCTTTTATGTGATCTAAGAAGCTGAGTGAACATTTCTGAATGCAGAAATGTTGGTATTTGGTACACATTTTTAATGCTGCAGTAAATCCCCTCACCCGCCAGAGGGCGCTCTGACTCCTGCAGGTTGAAGATCTCGTGAAAGGCTCCCTTCTTGGTGCTGTGGGAGCGACCCGCCTCCTCCTCCCTGCTCACCCCACAGGGGACGGTGGCGAGGCTGCTCCGAGAAACCACCGGCTGAACCTGGAGAGAGACGGAGGAGGAGGCGGGAGAAACAGACGGGATGACGGGAAGACGGAAGTCAAAGCACAATCACCATGAAGGGGACAAAAAGGGCATGTAGGACGGAGTGATGAGGCCGAGGAGGAGGGACAGGGAGACATATTTAACATCAAAAAATCTCCACACATTTTGTGGTACCATCTAACAGGATTGCATGTTCCCAGAGCTACTGAGAAGAGTGGCCACAATCGAAACAGCTCAACTTTCAGTATTGCATTATGTGCTTTCTCTGCATGTGCACTTGTTTGCAGCAGGCTCAGCTGTGACGTGCAAAGCAGAGAGTGAGGCCATCATTCAGTCATCATCCAGAGCCACAGTTTATAGGCAGAAATACTTGTTAGTTTGTGGAAAAAAGATCAGTTTTATCTTAAAATGTAGCCTGGTGTAGATGTTTAGGTCAATCTTTTTAATACAAGTGTTTCAGTTACAAAAGCAATTAACTGACATTTCATAAAGTAATTACATTTTAGGGTCAACTACAACAAATTATGGATAACAGGAAGGATTAAATGCACTATCATTCTACATTACAGTGACAGGGAAACTAAGGGCACTTTAACTATTGTGTAAACACACTACTACTTTTCATAGAGCATCTATATCAGTGGATCAAAAATGTCAATCTGGACATTGTTTTTTAAAAGAATAAAATAAATGAGTGTAATCTTTTTAAAGAAAGATATATACTAATGATTTGAGAAGTCCATTTTGAAGTGTAATCATGAAGTTATCATGACATTTTGATCCATTCTGTCCACAAACACTGACGGCCAGTCCCGAGGTGTATCACACATTTTGCACACACACACGCGCTTTGTGGTGAGCTTGCGGCACACCCAGGCGCAGCCCGGTAACCAAAGGCAGACACACCAGAGTCCCTACCTTCTCAGTGCCAGAGAGCTGAGAGACAGAAACGACAGAGTACACCTGTGACACAGCAACACACACATGCTCACACACTCAATCCTACGTAAGAGAGAGAGAGAAACACGTACACTTTGTGGTGTCCCGGGCACATCCTGACAGAGAGCGGCTGAGCTGTGATGCATTATTGAAAGAGGGATGATATTTTGATACTTTATTGATCTATTTTCTCCCTTTGGCCTGCCACAGGGGGTCAGTGGTGGGAGGGTAGACACAGCCTGTCCTGACACAACCTACAGTTAAAAGGTATTCTCCAACTATATCTCAATAGAAATTCTTAAATCTTCTCCAGTCTTTTTTGTAGATGTAACGGCTGGGTTTTCTTTTTTACTTTTCTTTCTATGTTTGGCTTTTTTTTTTTTTAACATGTTATCAAGATAAGCCTGCTTACTAAACTAGTTAATTTGGTAGTTACATAGCACTAACCTCAATTCACAAAACTTTTTTACAAAACAAGTGTAAATTTCCACTGGACGTCAATGGTATCAATGCAGTAGCTGCTTAAAAATTTGTGACACAACTGTTAAGCCTCTATAGGTATACACTTGGTCAACTTTAGCTTTTCTAATTAGCAACAAGGATTGCTTAAACAAAAAAGTAGGGTAACAAATAATCCTCATGCATTTTGAGCATATTTTCTCAAGCTTCAGACTAAGCTGTGTTGAATGGTCTGTGTGGGGTTTTTTTCTTATGTGCCACGGTTTAAGAGTTAGATAAAGAAAGCAAGAATCTGTGAAGAGGAGGGAATAAAGGAAGACAAACAGCAGAGAGCTGATGCAGATCTCTATGTGTTTATTCCTCCCTACCCTTCGGGACACAGTGGCATTGGTCCGCTCTTTGAGTTGAGGGTCTGTGGGCAGGCTGTTCCATACGATGTAGGGTGTGTCGTACTTGTCCCGCAGCTTCGGACAGCTCTTAAACAGGAAGTCTATAATGAAAAACTTGATACCGGCATACAGGCCTGAAGAGGAGAGAGAAGACAAAAGCAGAGTAAGGAAAACAATGAACAAGAGTAATGGTGCTAGCATAAACTTTGACTTTTCAAGGCCTTCCTATTTTCAGTTTTTTTTTTATTGTTTTAATCTCAGTAGTCACAGTGCAGAGTTACTGAACTCCATATCATTCAGATTCTTTTACATAACTTCTCTTTCAATATCCTTCACATTTAAATAGTTTTTTTTCTGAGGCTATTCACACAGTCAGTGAGAGTTGTCCTTAAATAACGGCTCACATATTACTGCAGAGGAGGGTCAAATGAGGAGCGCGGTTACAAACGGAGTCAGTTCTCTAAACTAACTTGCAAAAGCCAAGAACAACAGATGAATAACTGTGAGAGTTACTGAACACTAAAACTCTGAATCATGTTTTCCCAGCATAATAATGATCGTAACTGATAAAACGATTGGTCAGTTGAATAAATTGCTACTGATATACTTTATTTGTTGGTTTAATGGCGAGGACATTACAGTTAAAACATTGTTTACACAGGGAAAACAATGTAACAGATGTAACACACATGCTGTTTGCAATCTCTGTCCCAGGACTGCAAAACTGGCGTGAGCAATTCTGACAAATGGCTGTATTGCAGATAACACAGTGACAAGAAAAATAGAGATTTACTAGAATTACTCCCATGTCTCATCCCTTCCCTTATTGTAAGTTGTTGGATGTTTGAGTTTTACACTATGCATTGATAATATAACAGAATATCCATTAAATCTGGGTTTAATTTCATTGAACAACGGTCTTTGACTGACATGCGTGTCCATTTGTGTTTGGTTTTCATGTTCTTCCATATTATGAAAATGCAAATTTGGACATATTGTAGAAAAACATGTATCTCACGGGCATAATAATAAATTGGATGTTGACAACACATAATTACAACAACTCAACAACTTTCATGCTCAGAATGACAATGCTATTGTTCTCATGTTCAAAAAGTACAATGTTAAACATGTTTGCCACCTATTAGCCTGTAAGCTAACAATTGCCAAGTAGCACTAAACAGAAAGCACAGGTGAAGCTGGTAGGAATGTCATTAGTTTTGCAATTTACTGACGTTACTAGTTTCCAACGTCACTAAAATTGATTCATCCTCTAAGAAAATGTATGAAGTGCTCACATGAGAACTGACAACTGGTATCTATCTGGATGAACATAGACATTGTCATAAATATAATGCAATAAATATTTTTGCCCTTGCCATTTTCTGATGAGCCCACAGCACATTTTGTGTAATAGCTACAGTAACTAATATTCAGAAAGGCATGCTAATAGCCTGCAGATGCTCCTCAGTGAGAGGGAGAACGGTTACGCAAGTGCTTTAATGAATGCATTTGTTTGTGTGCGCTGGATCGTGTATAAGTATTTGCATTCTTTCAAGGTCCAACACAGAACGTACAGTACGTCAGAGGGATAAAGAAGCTTTGTCTGTGCGCGTATGCGTCTCTCACCGATCATGAAGCCCATTAGTTTGTATGGCAGGACGCAGGAGGTGATGAAAGCCACCCACAGGCAGATGTAGAGTTTCCGGGTGCTCTCGGGCTGCACCCACATGAACAAGCTGATGGAGAATCACAAACATGAAAATATCATTCAAAAGTTACTTTTTTTAAAACTAAAGTAAAACTTTTAGAAAAACATTTAGTAAAATGTAACAATTTTCATTCACTTACTTTTTTATCTTCTCCAAAACATCTGCCATCTTTCCAAACAGGTTCTGTGAGAAGAGTTTAAGCACCTTATGAGTAAGTACTGTTTCATCATTATCTTTTTTCACTGATTTGAAAAGTTACATGAGCTGTGTTGTACCTGTGCTTTTTGTGCAACGTCAAGTACAAGCTGGAACTTCTCGGACACAGTCAGGTCTTCCTTTGGAGGCTCCTGCATAAAACAAAGTGAAAACGTTTACAGGACTCCACTGATGCATATGTTTTCCTCCTGATGCACAGCGATAGGAAACAGTAAAACAGGAACTGGGAAACATCTTACCATGGGTTCAGAGACCTCAGGCACAATGCTCCACTGGATCCTCCAACCTCTGGAAAAGAGGATGACAATGCAATTAATGTGCTTTTTTTTTTTTTTTTAGGTGTTTTGTTTGGATGAAATTAGGCCATTAAGTGACTCCTCAACCTCTAAAGCCCGTCACTGCAACATCTTTACAACCTTCATCACTTTTAAAGGTGAACAGGTGTCCCAGTTAAGCAGTCCAAGTCCAGGCAGATGTCTGACAAATACTAATGTGCCCTCATTTCATAATGATCCCCAAAATGCCCCACTTTGAGCTAACACTGCATAAACATCAACAAAATAATTCAAACAGAAACAATAACGTTGATAATAAATTTGTGTACGTGAGCATGTTTTAAAAATCAGCTCATTATGATCAACATGCATTTGCTGTAGCAGATTCATGTTTTTATGTGGGGCCACTGTGTGCATCTGTTCAGCTGTGGCTGAGTAGTTAAGTTTGAAAAAGTTTTATTACACAAAGCACACAGTACACATTTTAACAGCTGGAACAAAATGTCAAACAAGCCATGGCAGCAGTTTAGAGACCATATCATAAAAAAATGGCAAAATGGCCATTTCTCTAATATCAGAGTACCCACTGAGGTAACATATTTTACCTGGCAATGAGGTAATTTAAGGACAAGCGCAGGATAGCCAGGAAGAGTAACATGGGAATGGCCCAGCCATGCCAAGCAGCATTCATGTAGATCTGCAGGCAAAAAAAAGCACAAGACAACATTCCGTTTACTGATTAAAGTGATCACAGTTTACAGAGCTTCATTTCACATGAATAAACAAGCAATTCAAAGCTTTATAGGACTAATGTCAGATTGATTCAAATATTTAAATTTTCCCAATGCATTGTGAAGTTGACTTTAATAAGTTGACACAATGACCTATTGACAACAGCAGCTTATACAGCCAGGTTTCGATAGTTATATAAAGCATACAGGATTCCCTTTACAACATTGTTACATGTTTCATAACTACTAGTGTTATTTGACAGATCTCTACTCAAGAATACTGTGCAGTTTTATGTAGGAGAGGGAGACAAACCAATGACATATGACTGTGAGGTTTCCCTTTAATGATGGTTTCAGACTGACTTAAAGCATGTAATTCTGGTGATATAATGCTGGTGGAAAAGGCTATTACAGTCACAAGTCAAACTAGAGTAAGAGTATCTCTACATACTGAAATGGCCTTGGCATGTATGAGTGCAATCAATAGGTTGAATATGATTTATCTTAATAACCGACTGTGGACATTAATGAAGATCTGATTAGACCTCTTTGGTCCTTGGCGGAATCACTCTAATCTGTCACTGTGGAGCAGAAATTACTTTGCTATTCATTTAATTCCACCGTCATGTACAACCAAAAGGGTTCATCAGTCACTTTATGAAGCAAACTTTTTTTTCTCAAATAAAGCTTAGAAATTAATCAACACAGCTTTGTGTCACTCAGACAAAGTACAATTTACAGAAGTCATATTCTGTTAAAGTCATGACAAGCACTTTTTTTTTTTTTAATCTTGTACCCCTGACTGCAAATCAAGTTTCCCCATCTGGGATAATACAATGATTGAAGTGAACTGAACTGAACTGAACTGAGAAAGATTAGAGAGCACATTGTTCAACATAATGGATGTATGTGTTAGAAATCGGACAAGTGCACACTTACAATGAAGGCAATAGCTGAGGTGTAGACAGAGTGCCAATTAGATAAGGCGGAGAGGTTCCTTAAGAAGTTGGTGACAGGTCTGGCTCCTCGCTCTAGAACAAGGGATATATTCAGAGTGGTTTAGAACAAATATGTGGTGTAGATTCCGTCTTTTTTCTGCCTATAAATACCCACAATGCCCTGGAAAATAATCATAATAATTGCATCAAAATTTTAATTTTAGTGTGTTCAATGTATGTCCAAGTATTTCTTGAAAAGTCATGTTCAATGGAGCCAGAGGTACAATATCTATAGTCATGGGTGGTCAACAAACACCTGCTCCAAAAATGAATGCTAAATATATCAAAGTTTGCATTTTCAATGTGCTTCCATTGCGGCTTTCTACTTGTTTGTGTGTGTTTTGGATACTCACTGAGTCGCCTCATATTTTCTGTTAACCTGGCAAGAAAAAAGAAAAGTGAAGGTCAGAATAAACGCATATGCTCACATATAAACACATCACAACCAGAAAAAGCTGCTTTATGTTCAAGAGGAGGTGGCAGCACTCTGGCCTTCATCAGTACAGCATGACTCATTCTCTTTTACAAAGGAAGAGAGCAAGCAACTGCAGAGAACATAAGTACGAAAAGAGCTTCCTACGTTCTCCGTCCTCTCTCTCTTAAAAATAAAGCCATTCTGAACACATCTCATCTAGATGAGGCCAAACTACTATGAAGAATCTGTGGTAACATTGCACATTTCAAAAGGCACATGCAGTATACTGTTTACTGGTTTAGATCTTTATCCAGGATGCACATTCACAGTCTAAAATATGAATTTGTTCTATAAATTAAACAGAACACACTGTTTGCACACCTTTAGTGTTACCCAGCTGCCGTCTATCTGTCTGACTCCACATCTTCTTGAGCAAACGCAGAATCAATACCAGAGGACAGACACGTCATGTTCTATTCCAGAGCCACTCTTACTCACCTCTTAGCACTTAGTGGTTCCTCGGCTTCCACGGTGCTCTCCTCTGGCTGGAAGCGAAAGTCCTCGATGTAAACCCCAAAGCGTTCGTACAACCACTTCTGCAGCCGTGAACTCCAGACCTCCTTCTGCTGTTTATCTGCTACAGAGAACAAATGGGTGTGTATACACCCCCTGAGATTAGGTCTATTCATCAAACGTCACCAAAAGTCTGTCAAATTGTGTAGTTTCACCATAGCTACACATCTTTGGATTCCCTTTACCAACAATATTTTGCTGTTTGCATAAAAAGATGGCTCTGTAGCGACATTATGTCATCTATGCACACTGATCTTGTGAGTGAAAGTATGACCTGTTTTTTATGACCAACATTTAGCTTGATGGAAAAATCTTCCACCAACTTCCAACCAATCTTTCACTAAATCCTGCCCATGTACAGTGACTGTGCAATGTAAAAACATGGATTTTTCCATATGATAAAGAGCTGTGCATGGGTTGTCCAAGTAATCCAGAGTGCAAGTACAAGAAATGAGCTGTACCTCAGAAGATCAAATGAAAAAGTAAAGGATTATTTTTGTTGTTAGGCTGTCATTATGGCAGTGTTTGCATATTCTGATTTTCCCCTTTAAACAGTATGCAATTCACATACTACTGGTTTCATAACAATGTTTCAGACACACCAAAAACCTCACAAACTGTTCTCCTGTACTTCACAGCATGTAGGTAAAGTAAAAGTCGAGGTCACTACCCAACAGCAACAACTGTCAATTCAGACGACAAAATCCACAGCTGTCAGCTGCAAGTAACCAGTCTGTTTCTGTTCAGCTCTTTTAATATTAACTTAACTATTGAATATGTTATTTTTGTGAACTGCATTATGTGAGAATGGAGAGCTCGACAGGCATAGCAACAGTAACTAAGGGGGCTGGAGCACAGCAAATGGTCGATTACTAATGCTGAAGTGACCCTGAGCAAAGAACACTATCCTCAGCTGCTCCGGTGTAGCTGCTAAGTACACTCTAATTGACTCTAATTGACAGTGGTTGTAGTGATCAGCCACCCTCAGAGACTGTGAGTGACTGTGTGAAGGTGAAGCTGAAAAAAAAGCACCCTGTGCTCTCTGTCCTTTTTTAAACAGTGTGTTTATCCTCTCAGTGACATTTGAATGTAATTATTGCAAAGTGGGAGCTCGAGCTGTTTTTTCTTTTTTGCTGCAGATTTAATATGAAACACAACAACTCTTTTTTTAAAAAACAGATAATGACATTCTGTTAGAAGCCATTTCAAATTGAAGTGAACACAGTTATCACAGAGCCATCGGCCTAAATTGCTCTATTCATCCTCTCTTCTTTACTTGACAGATTACACTCACTCTCTCTGTCCATTTATCCACACAAAAAAGCCACAATACACACACTCTTAATCCATCCTGAAAAAAAAAACACTGACATACACACGCACCTCCGACACTGGATAGAGCTCAGGCATGTCTGCCCTAGATGAAGTGATCCACAATCATAACCCATTTTCCAAAATTAGCCACTACGTCTCTCCAAAACCACACGCGCGCATGCACACACAACTGCTAGGTCATTAGAAGTCACACTATGACAAAAAGTTTCAAATAATAGCCAAAACACACACATTTTAGAAATACCATCAGGCTGCTGCATTAACGTTCTCTCCTCATCCCTAACTGATGTATTTTAATGACAGCAATTAACCTCCACAGTAGAACAGTTTTTGATTAATTACTGCAGTTTGTTGTTGCTCACTTGCTCTGGAGACAACTAATTGCACACTGGAAATCACCATGGATGAGTGTCTTTCTGTGCCGCACACACACTACACACACTGTTGCTGTACGTCCTAGAATAACCCATCAGCACTCACACTGTTGCTGTCGAGCGCTCAACCGCACACATCCTACATCCCCACCTCCCTTGCACACATACACACGCACATGCATGCACAAACACACACTCTTCTAGATTTACTCCCCCGCTCAGGACGTCAAAGTCTTCCTTCCCTTCTCATTTCCTGTTCGTCCCCCTGGACTCACACCCAGCCACCCTTCTCTTCCGCACACTCTCTCTCCCCTCCTCCTGCGGGGGCACTCATACCTGTTCCATTGTTTGAGGGCGACTGCTGTTTCCGGGGAGGCTGTGGCGGAGAGTCCTCCAGCCTGAGGGGGACAGACAGAGAGAGAGAAGAGGAAACATTTGTCAAGCGTTCATCTAACTTCTCTATTGTCAGAGCTGCAGTCCCACAGCAGGCAAAACTTTGGCAGAGTTAAATAGACACATATGGAGACAGAGACAGAATGAGGCAAAGACATTTTGGTCTCAATCTGCTTGTGTGAAGTCAATATTCTCACCGTTATGATCTCATAGCAGGTGGCAGCAAAAACAGAACATGTTTTTGGACAATCAAAATCAAAAGGTGACAAACTGGCTCTATGAGTCCATCACCCTCCACCTCCACCACACTGAGTGGCAGCGCTTCACACCTTCTCACCCGGCCATCATTTATTACCTCAGTGTGCTCTAGTGAAGCTGTTAGCAGACTGGGTGCCTGCAAAACAACCTACAGTATATGGACACACGTGTAACTGGGCAAAATATTCTCAGACCTATGCAATCTGGCACAACACAACAACGTTATTCTTTTTACATTTTTGCATCTTCTTACTTGCTACTTGTATACAAGGATGTAAAGGCCGTCTGGGTCTGATGAATGACACAGAAGTGTAACTACTGAAGACAATTTAGCAGTTGGTACCAAATACTAGCACAAGAAACATAGTAACAAAATGTCAGAAAAGGTTGCAAATGCCTTTCACAAATTCGCAAAGCCCAAGGAAACCTCTTTAAATTGTCTTGCTTTGTCTGACCAACAGTCTAAAACCCAAAAGTATTCAGTTAAACAATCCAAGAAGACAGGGGAAGCCAGTTATCTTCACTTCACAGCTGTAAATCTAACATTCATTTATCCAAATTGTTGCAAATTAACTTTAACAAATCCATTTTGGCTGCAGCTCTCAATATATCAGACAAATTGAAATAAACACTTGAAAAATGAGCAGAGAAACATAGTGAACAAGCTTCAACAGCAGTGGTGTGAGACACTAAGTATCATATGGCCTCAGCCTTCACCAATTGCATTGAAGTGTTACTCCATTAATGATGAAATAACATCTTACTGGGACGAGATTCAATTATGTTCCTTTAATTTGTCAGCCATCTGTATCTGGAACATTGCAGTGTGCAGATATTTTACAGAAGACATTTAAGTCCGCCCAATTATATTCAACTTCCTAGAGGAACTAGAGTGTTTCAGTGTCGGCCACCAAGCTATGCTGCCTTGCCCAAAAACACTTGGACGGTAGCCACAGAACAAGAGCCCCTCCATCTCTCCAGCTGGATACAGCTGACAGAGGATTTACTGAAGAAAACTCTGCTCATGGTACATTAGTTCACCTCTCACACACCGTCTCAGACATTCTTGAGGCTGTGTTTCTGTGCTGATAATCACTTGGAGAGCACTGGTGGAATTTCCCATTGGCAGGCGTGGAAACATCATCTGATCACACACGCAGAGTTGTACATACACACCCTGGGTTTAAGGGCGGCTCGCTGGGTGCCAAGAGACGCGGGCTTTTACTGACACCAGCATAGCAACTGTGTCACAGTGCGCACTTGGCGACACAGGCCGGCGCGTGACTTGCTTCTGTTTTTTTCTCTCAATTTCCACCTCCCTCCATGCATGCACACACACACACACACACACACACACACACACACACACACACACACACACACACACACACACACACACACACACACACACACACACACACACAGCTCCTTATGGAATTTCCTCACCCACTAAGCTGCTGAGGCCTATATTTATAACAGAAAACTTTGGTAGCACTGGGACTGACACACACAAACACACCGCAGATTTGACCTATGATAAACTCTGATCAGCTGAATTGTCACAAAGTGCAGAGTCACCATTTCCTGTCATTCCCTCACTTTTACTTCCCTTCTTTTGCACATTTAGCCTAATCTCCTGGCGTGTACTCGGCTCTGCTTTTTGTCTCTCTCTTACCTGGTTTTGAGCACCTCATTCATCTTCTGCTCCAGGTCTATCCTCTTGCTTCGCTCTCTCTCCAGCTCCTGCCGCAGGGAGTCCACATTGGTCTCTTCCCGCAGCTTCCTCAACTCCTCCTCTGGAAAAATAGAACACAGTCTTCAGAGATCAGCATCTCAAATTTTTGATATGAAAACAACCCAGCCCCAAGAGCTCCACATGTACTTTCGAGGTCATGAAAAAGGCGTCTGATAAGTATTCGTGACAGTTATTCAAACTTTATGAGGAACATTTCATCCAGCAGATAGCGTCTAAACTGGGGAAAACAACTTCAGTTTCTCTAAAACAGACAATTTAATCCATAATCATAATAATATATAATAATATAATACCATATAATTAAATAATTGAAAAACATCTTATTCTTAAGTGGAATCAAGGTCGAACTTATACAACTGGAGTGATTTTCATTAATAACACTCTGATTATAAATGCTGCTCTCACTTCATGTCTCCCCCTATCCAGCTCCTTCACCTCCACCGCACTCTTCCTTCTTGTCATTCACCTCCTGGCTTCAAGTGGTTTCAGGTATCAAGGCTTTCTATGCCTGGGGTGCAACATCAGCACAGTGGTGTTTCTTCTCAGTCTATTGTCCCGGACTAAAGCGACACATGAATATTGGAGGAGAGGAGGCCACGAAAGCTGGTGCACGTGCCGAAGCACAAATTAATGAATGCTTACAAATATTTATGCACCCATAGAATGATGCACATGAAGGAAAGATGTCCATTGTCAGCAGGGCTTTTCCTTTAATAACTAAACTTTGTGAACCTCCATCACACTGCTGAGGTACCACATTAATGGGAAAGACCATCATACAGAGGATATACAGTAAAGCATGAAAAATGCAAAGTTTACAACACTGCTTGAAAAAATGAGTCGCTTCATTCTTCAAAGCGACTGAACTAGGAGTGAAAGTGTTGAAAGCAGAGTTACACACCCCCTGCAAAGGAAAGTGCACATCACCTGGTACCCCTCTTCTCCTCCCTGACACACTCCCATCATCACACAGGCAGGAGGGGATTCATATTACAAGAATCGAGCTGCCAGTTTCTCTTTCTCATCACCTAATCTAATATCTCACTCGTCCTTTATCTCTACCCATTAAAGCTAATAAAACATTCATTGCCAGCACCTCCCGCAGCTAACGAATTACCAAGAGGGCATACGCTGTATCTCCAGATCTCATTTGCTTTGTATGATGTTTTGCACTTCTGGTTTAGTGAAAGCAGAACATTTTGGTCTTCCCTAATGTGAGTCACTGTAGAGGAAACCTATTAACAAAGTATGATGTTGTTCTCTCTTTATTCATCTATGTAACATTACTCCTCACAGACACTTTCATACATCCACTGGCTCAGTTTGCCTGTCCTCCTTTCCCTATCTGCATAAGAATGTGTTTATGGTATTCATGTATGTAAACAAGACAGAGAGAGTGAGTGTGTGTGTGTAAGCGAGAGGCCAGCCAAAGGTTGCTATGGGCTAAGCAGCTTAGAGCTGGCTAGGTTGCACTGTGCCAGGAGATACACAGCCAGCTGTAAACCTATTAGACAAATGACCAACAACAGCTGCAATGCACCCTGGGTGCTGTAGGCAGAACTAGTTCAGTGGTTTACACTGTAGCGAAAGTAATGCTTAACTACAATGGAACTTGATGGACAGAATTAATGAAAAAATGATTAAATACCTTGCCCTTTTGCAAATTGGTGTGACAGGGATACACCAAGTCTGACATATTCTCACTGTACAAAGATGATGGGATATATGTTTGCAAAAAGGTGTCCATTTACACATCCAGCAGAGAAAGCGTAGGATAAATATTAATAAAAAGTTGCATTTCTGGCCAACTGATGTATCAAACACGAATATTAACTGGTCTTTCAGCTCTTTTTTGGTCTCCACCAACTTCTGAGGAAAATATCAGGCTGCTAAATGTTCCACTGTTTACCAGCTAGCTGCCAACTTTACCTTGGTGCCTTCTGTTAGAAACACAGCACTTCCAAAGACTAATCACCCAAATCAAAGTTGCAGTCATCAATTTTCAATCCCAAGCTGATGCATTGCATAACTATTCAAAAATTAAGAATAGCAACCTAAAATCATGCCACAATGTCAGTAAACCACACACAATATACAGTTATTTTAATGTAACTGACTTAATCTGATAAAAAAAAAAAAAACCTGATATACTGGTCAACAGTTTAAGTACTACTTGTAATACACTCGCCATCACTCAACAGCAAGTTGTTGATACCTTCAAGTCACTGACCCTGCAGATCTCTCACACTGTCTCCCTTCCTTTTCCACCACATTTCCTGCTCCCATAATGTTTGTTACTTCTTCCCCACACCTTGTGCAATTATTTCTGTGTATAGGAACTTCTACGACTCCTTTTCCCTTTCTCCACCCTTTTCCTCTCCATAGTTTCCTTCCCAACACCAAAAATAGAGGTGCCTCATTCCAAAAGTCCATTATATTGTGTTAGATGTGCCGCAAGTGTGTGATACAGCCCAGCATGACACAATATGGTATGTGTGTCAGACACAGACAGATAGAGTACAATCGTTTTCCTGTTCCACAGAGGCCCTCTACATCAGATAGCATATTAATAATACTGTCAACACGCCTGTTCTGCTTCTAAAATTGGATTGCTGTCTTCTATATATAAATCTTCATCCTGGGTTACCATATCACAGGGTCTCTTTGGCCATTATGAGGGATAGTAACTACACCATTTATCAGCAACACAGACAGGGGATTAGCTAAATGCCATGCCAGGAGATGTCACTTTTAATAGCGCTGACCTTCTCTGCCATGCAGGCTTTGTATGAACCTCTAATCTCAGAGAAAAAAAAGCTAAAAACACACATTATATCAACTGCTAATAAAGGCTAGAAATCAGCAGGAAATCCTTGCAAGGTTGAAAGAAGGTAATTGCGATATAATGATGTGACTGAAGCCAGAAGAAGCTTGCGTTTAGTTTAGGTTTGTACAGTAGCTTCTGAACATGGTATGGTTAAAATCAGAAGATATAATATAAACACTAAATTGGTCTAAATCAGATTTGCCTGAATACATTTGTACAAAATGGAACAATAAAACTTCTGAGATAGATTTACAGAGATGTCAGCAAAGCGTAAAATTTGTGCAATATTGATGACATTATTCTTCTTGTTTACTGGAGTGAAAAAAATAGGGTAGGGGTGGTGCTGTGGAGCAAGGGTGGCATCTGCAAGCCAAAACCACCACAGCTAAGTGTCATATGAGAGACTTCCTTTACACCCCCCAGATGGAACAGTCATTTTTAAACAGACACCGACACTTCAAATGAAGACACATAGAATTGTATATATATATGCTATCAAACACTTTGGTATTTGGTTGGATTTGTATATCTCATTGGGGTTGATCACATAAAAAACAGAAGAAGTCTACAGCACCACCTCTGTATTCAATACTGCCTAATGTGTAGAAGCTTTAGTTATCCATTCAAGTTCACTGTACACTATAATTTGGATCAGCTTTTCCTTAAAAATCCTGATTTTGAAGCTGATAAACTTACTGAGGTTGAGGTTACTTTTGTGGCTTTTGATCTTATCGACAGCTCCATTGTAAAGCAGCTCAAAGCTGTCAAAGGTGCAGTCCTCAAGTTTGCGAAAACCCATCCGTCTCTGCAGTCGGCCACTTCCCGGGACGCTCGTGCAGGAACGGGACGGCAGAGTTGCCGCCTTGGGTCTTTCTTGAAATCGAGCCACGGCGACAGGTTCTCAGCACCCTCTGCTCACTCAAAACTCCTGAGCCCATCAAACTTTAGGTATATGATCCATGTTTACATGTCCCATTCAATTAGTTGTCAAAGACCTGTTCCACTGTGCTACTCTGTCACCAGCAACACAAATAGACTGTTCTGTTGTGCCTCCACACACTGAGAGTGATGGTCAGTGGTCAGAGCTGGTCTGAATACGTTAGTCACTTTGTAAAAAGAGAAGGAGGGCATGGAGGTAGAGAGAGGTGGGGCTACGCTGGGTGGCCAGCAGACTAAGAGGGCCTGGAATCTGAGATTTCTGAGTACACTGTAGCTGGAACACACACACACACACACACACACACACACACTATACATGTTCTAGTGTCGGTATGGGTTTATTTGAGCGGCTATGTACATATGTAGGACCATGTTTTATGTGTGTTATTTTTTGGTTTTACATTAGTACGCAGGAGCGTGTGCGTGTGGACACGTGAATGACTACTGTACATGCGCAAGCAAAGCTAATTGCGTTTCATCTAAGCAGGCAAAGTTTTTAAGACCTCAAAGGAAAAGTACTGTGTGAGTTTTTCAATCCAGGTCAGAGACAATGGCTCCTTTCATTAAAGGAAGGTGGGGGCATGGGGGGTTCAGAGAAAGAGAGGGAGAGCAAGGGGGTGAGAGAGAGAGCGAGAGAGAGAGACAGAGAAAGAGAGAGAATCAGCTGCTTCACATTGGCTTCTCATTGTTCTCTTTCTCTACAGTGTTTGCCACAACACGGGTTGACTTGAGCAGAAAGGAGGCTTGAACTTTGTGGCCTCCAGCTGATCTGCAGGTGTTAATACACCATTCAAGACGCTGAAGGCAGAAAAATGGAATGGGAAGATTGGCTAAATATAACAATAAGAGCCCAGAGCTGACAAGTGGAGAGTTTGTAAAAAGCTAAAATGTGTTGGGCAAAAGTTATTTCGATAGAATACAAACCACAAAATCATCTTTTCCTCTGAGATGTATCTTTGCTTTAGAAATAAAACTTGGTGCACATTTAAACAGAAAGCTACTCACAATAATCTATTGATACTGTCCTCACTGTGCAAGTGGTTTTTCAAGAGAATTTCATTGTTAATTGTGCAAATATTAGGGCTGGATTCAATTATTTTCCAATTACGTTTATTCTCCAATTTTCATTTGTATTCTCTAACTACTTTATCGTAGTTCACTCTGAGTGAACAAAGAGCAAGTGCTGTATCTTTTCTTCCTTTGTCTTTATGTATTTTTATAAACTTTCCTTCCTCTCTGTGGCCTTCTTTCACTCTTGCCCTGATATCTCTTGGTGACCTAGATTTCACTTGCTTGTCTCACTTTTTCCTCCTTCAACAACGTTAAGTTGACTTCATGGCTAAATCTCAAACTTCCCAGTAATCCGAACAACATCGCAACAACATCACTCCTTCTTTCTTGTGCCATACTGTCTTTGCCGGCAGACTGTTCATCGCATGGCACGGAGCCAGACTTCTTGACAGGAAATGTATAGGGAGTAGTTCAACTGTCAACTGCAGAATTCTATGTCAGTGTCTGTGTCCACAGAAGAAACATGCAATAAATGATACAGATAAACAATGGCCCATAATCCAATGTTGTGTCAGCAGGGAGGATAGCATCTGCTTGTTTGGAGAACAGTAATCACATTTCACGACATCATGAAGATGTGGCCAGGAGTGAAGCCTTCTCTAAGAACTGGGAAGTGCTTTCAGGGAAACAGTAATGAAAACAAATGACACTCCCACAGTTCACCTCTGTGCAAGTGTGTAAGAATACACCCAGTGGACTGGATATCAGAGGGGCCTTACATTCTCTGTTTCAGATCTCAGGTCTCGCTCAAACTTAATCAAGACAAACTACACTCAGTACGTCTTAGATATGCCACCTGGTCAAAAGACTGAGACTGTAAAATTAGTCTGTCTACCCACATGACCACCTGTTGCATTCTCACGCGCTTAAATGATGACTAAACACTATGGCAGCTAAACTCTTGAGGGTACAACAAAATTAAAAAAGGTAAAAACTGGGACAGTCTGGATTTACACTGAGAGAAATAACTGCAAGAAGAGGTATCTGCACTATCTGTGTGTAGATACAGAGGTTACATTAATTACAGGCCCGTTAAAAATGCCATTCTTCTTCACAAACTCAAACATCCCGAATAGAAAAAACCTCCAGCTGACAAGAACCATCCTGCCTAAAATACTTAATTTCCCTTTTGTACAGAGCTCAGCTATGTAAGAAAAGAGTGTCTCCTTAGCAGGCACGGAGCAAGGTTTTTTGTTCATTATCATGCAGCATGTCTTGCAGCTGTCTTGCGAAGGAGAATGAATCATCATCAGCACCGTACAAGTAATCAGTAATGAGGCAGAGTAGTCCTGCAGAACACTCAATCACTTGCGTAATTATCTCTAAGACTTTTCAATTACTTCCATTTTTCTGCTGTATACAAACTCTCCTAATGCTGAAGAGATCCATTTCTTACATATTTAACTTCTAAAGCAATAACTTAACAAGCTTTTGACAAGTTGTCTTGTTCTGTTTAGACAGTAGACAAAATACAGCACTAAACTGAACTGTCCCGCAAAACCATCATGTATAAATATTCAAAAACCGTAGCTGTTAGCAATAAAACTTGTAGTTTCTTGGGTTTGTTATATATTATTCCTGAATAAACTGCAGACCATATTGCATCATAGCAAAACATTTCCAGGGACGCTACAATCCAGTCTGACAGCAGAAACAATTTGGCACTTAATGTCAACTGTTGGTTGCTGTCTTTCTCCAAAAAAACAACAATATTGTCTTCACTAAGGAGCCCTTTTAAAATGTAACATTTTCAATTACATAATGCAGATCTTATTGCCATGGCGGCTGTATAACTTACAGTGTATCATGCTTACTTTATATTTCATTTAAAAAACTGAGTTGTTTTACAAAGGATCTCAGAAAACTTTGTCTTCTAAGCTTTTAGGCTATTCCTAACCTCAAGACTGCAGAATATCGTTTTTGTTTGTTTGTATTACCTGGTTCAAACTCCAAGATATTTTTGGCTGTTACGATGACAATGACAACAAACAATGGCAGTATGTGCGATACTGGCTGCCTTATGTTAAAAAAAAAAAAAAAAAACTAAAAAAAGCAACATGACCTTTCCCCTGTTTCACAGTTGCCCCTCCCGTCAGTCCTCAGTCTTTCTGTAAAGTGTACAGTTGTGCATGGAAGATCATCCTGCGTTACTTGTGGTCAACATTAAGAACATATTGTGAAATTCACTGTGCAAGGAGAAAACCAATTTCTAACATGCAAGTCCTTTTTACAGGATGGCATCGTGTGCTTGACACACTTCATGGAATAAAAATGTGATTTTATGCACATTGTCATTCCTAACCAATCTGCTGGATCAGGCTAAAATCAGGCTTATATCACGTCATATGAACCTAACATATAAGTACTGGTTCCCTTTCTGTTTATGACCTTCGCAAATGTGCTCTACTGTGAGTCATTCTAGCTTAACTACCGTTAACAAGGTCAAGGATGAACTTTCAAGCTTTAATTTAACACCAGTAATATTTCTAGTGTACCAACTACAGCGACAGTTTGAGTTTTAACGAGGTTGTTAATGTCAGAATCTGATTGGCCCTGCACACCCACACAGGTGTTTTCAGTCACTCTGGCTAATTGGCTCTACATGTTGGCATCTCACAGTAGCAAAAGCACAGGTGTAAACACTAAAATGAATGATTGCTGGATTCCATTTAGCTGTCCTCTCCTGCCCTAACAAACAATCAAATTAAGAAAGAAGTGATGGAGTCGTCACCTGTCAGTCTATGTCACTGGAATTTAACATTCATTCATGTTTTATTATCTTTCTCCCTTTTTCCAAGTGATTCCCTGCTGATGGTGCCGGATGGTATCATGAAGAACACAGCACATTACAGACCTGTGATTCATCTGTGATTCCGCTAGCTTTCAGTTTTGCTGCTGCAGCATTGTGCATGCTTGTGTGTAGGCTTTATGTGTGTTATCCTCTGCCCAGCGTGAAGTAGGACAGCAGCTAGGACACTGTATTGATCAGCCAGTCACTGTAGCGCACAAAGCATGGCCTGTTCCCCTGCAGTGACCTTCAATACGTGACCTCAGAACAGGATTCTCTCTCTCTCTCTCTCTCTCTCTCTCTCTCTCTCTCTCTCTCTCTCTCTCTCTCTCTCTCTCTCTCTCTCTCTCTCTCTCTCTCTCTCTCTCTCTCTCTCTCTCTCTCTCTCTCTCTCTCTCTCTCTCTCTCTCTCTCTCTCTCTCTCTCTCTCTCTCTCTCTCTCTCTCTCTCTCACTCTCACACACATCTAGTTCTCTCAAATGTTATGGAAATAGTCCTGGTAAAACCGATAAACCCAATTATAGCAGGACATATCTACTCCACAGGGTAATGTGAGGAAACAGAAGCAGTACAGACGTGCACATTTCAGCCTGCGATGACCAGTAAGGCCATCAATAAGCAAAAGGCCCAGTGTGATTATCTGTTTGGCGTGTTTACTGCATAGCTATATGCGTTTTTTGTTTTCTTTTTCTTTTAGTGCAGCTAGGACTGCAAATTACGTCTTTTGAAATAGTGAAACAGATTTTTTTTTTTTTAAAAAGCTAGATATAAACAAGCCAGGAATAAAAAGTAGGCAAAAGAGAAAGGAACAAGAGAAGACAATGGCAAAGAAAGAAAGGCATTCAGAGGCAGGAGGGAAAGGGAATAAAAGCGAGAGAAAACTAACGAGAGACAGAGAGGAAGCAATAAAGCTGAGGACATTAGGTCTGCTCATATCATTACATGAGGTGATTTCCACTGGCACTACCTGCTGCCATTTTACCACCAGTAGGAGGGTCAGTCTGCGCCGCTCTGTAACCCAGGGGGGCATATTCCAGTTGATATATCTCTCTGCTTCTGCATCTTATACTATAGTAATCACAGGGCTATCACAGGGTTATCACTCAGGGAAACCAGGCCCTTGGAGTGCATATCATAAATTTTGCTGTGCAGTGTGCGAATACTGAGAAGGGCACAAAAACTCACACAGAAACATACACCTATATGTTCTCATGTGGGTCATTTGAGACACACATGGGGTGGGTGATATGGATAAAATGTGCTGTACTAAAATGTTAATGATACTTCAAATCTGGCGTGTAATTACCATATTCAAGTAAGACCATCATCAAAACATGACAGCCGCACTGGTACCTGGTTGGACTCAGTCTCACTTTTCTTTTGTCTTTATAAAAATCCCCTCGAGGAAAATTAATTAGAATTTTAAAAGGTGCACTGTCGAGTTTTGGGAAAGAAATTTTAGTCGGAAGAGACTGATGAGTAGCACCTAAAACAAACTAAATCAAAAACTCTTTTTGTCTATGTGAGTGAATACATCAAATAGACAAACTGACCTTAAAAAAATACTTCATATTGTTTTACTTTATTTTACCTTTCTAAACTGAAACAGTGTTCTGGGAACCTCATTTTCCTCTGACAAGAGCTTGTCTATTCAGTTATGGAGTTTGTATTATTACCTCATTTATAGTGTAAATATTAAGATCCTGACATAGTGCCCCTTTACATAAAAACATTGTGATATTAACATGCACCTGAGCTTGTAAAATATTGACAAGATTCTAAGCAATGATAATACACACCTGCAGTGCAGTTAAACCTTCCAAAGCAAAATCATTTTCTGTTGCTGTGACTAATCCACATAACTCACTGCAGACAGTTTATCGGGAGCTGCAGTTCTATCTAGGTCTGTGGATAATCCTGCAGGTCTATCCACAACAATGTCAGTGAAAAAGACACACTAATCTTGATCTCTTAATTTTTTTCAAATTAATCTTTTTTTTAGAGCTTTGCACCACAAAAAAAGAATTAATTCAGTGTATTCAGGTGGCCGCAGATGTCTCAGAAGCTGGGCAAATTAAACCCAAATTATTGCCATTTTTAGTAATCAATGATGTATGTGAGTAAATAGTCTTGTTAATTTGAGTAAATCAGCTCTCTTACTTGAATTACTGAAGCTGACACACGAACATGTAGAGTTCACCCAACAGAGTTTAAGAGAGTACTGCAGCATTTCCCTTGGTCTCCATATAATGAGGTGAATTATGCATTTATTCAACGATGAAAACTTAAAAAGACGAAGTGAGACTAAATGACACTGCCAGCCCTCTGAACTAATCAGATTAGACTGTTGTGGCGAGTCTCTCTGTATGTGTGTGTGTGCCTACACACAAACATAAATGGAGAGGGAGAAATGATAGAAGGAAATAAATGAGAGGAAGGGACTAAATAAGGTTCTGAAGAGGTGAAAACTGATGGAAACATAAGCGTAATACAGCAGAAGGTCATCAGACCTCTGCTGCGTGTGCGTGTTAGCCTCCGTCTATGTGATCTCACGTCCGGAAACTTGGTTACAAATTAACCAATTAAGTGCCCTCAGAATAGCTCTGGCCAATCACAACAAATGCCAAGGAAAAAGGCTTGGGTGATACACACACAAACACACCATCTGGAATGGAAACTCATGCCTCCTGTGAATGCAGGAGACAATATACTTAAGCAGTGTGTTTGTTTTGGCGTACAGCGTGGGCCCCCGGCTTTATTTTAGGCAGCAGTGAGAAAGACGTCAGCGTGAGAGAGAGAAAGAGGGACAGAATACGCCTACACTCTGTTCACTCTGACTGTGAAAGAAATTCAAGAAGCCCAAATAATTTATTGGGTTAATGCTGATGCACCATTAGGGGGATAAGCACAAAACCAGCACAAACCTCAAGGTTTGGAATGATGTGTCTCAGTTAACATTTTTTCATATTCTCAATGAAAAAAAACTACAGTGTAAAGTGTGAAACTGTGAACTGTAAACTGAAATTAGCCCGAGGGAGATGAGAAGATTTAAAAACAAAGCAGCGCAGAGAGTGGAACTCATTCATATTTTAGGTACTGAGATTACAGTCTCATCTAGAGCTATTTTTGCTGGCCACTGACCTTTTTATGATCAAATTGTCCAATTTACAAACTGTTACAGATTTAGGCAGCAAATCATTAAGTTTCTGATTGATATAAAATCATAAATCATCATCATCATAAATCATATCAAGTCTTTTTCCACAAATAACTGATTAATAAATGGCGGTAATCTCATTTAGTTATTCGATCGTTTGGAAACCATAGAATTTACACGCATCTGATTTAACTTGTTTTTTTGGGGATACAATCTGGAAGTTGTGCCTTCAGCCACTGCAACAAACTTAAATAAATCAAGATATATCAGGAAATTAATATAGCATGCCAGTGAGCTAGACTATTCAATGTGACGATATTTACAATTATGTCGATTCATGATAATCCCAATAATGAAAATTAACCACGGTCTACTTATTGAGTGTTTTTTTATTGCGATCTGCAATAAAATAATTGTCCCTCCCCTACAATCAGTAAATACTTGTCTCTGTAGTAGGTTTGTTGCTGAAGGGGTCCATCATTTCCACTATTTACCTAGATAGAGATTCACAAGAAAGAGTGCATGCAGGTAACTCAGTGTTACTATTTGTAACTCTGTCTCATTGCTTTCCTCTCCACTTTTAACTGTTAACTCGCCTACAGCTGTGTTGGAAGCTCTGTCAAGTTATTGTTAATAGAAACATTTCTTAATAGAAAACAGTATTTCCTCCTGCCACTGCTTCACATTAAATGCTTTTAACTGGCAAAACATGGGGTGGCTTTTATTGTGAAGCAGTCACGGGAAACACAGGGTATTTGATACAGAAGTTAGTGCCGTGAGCCTTCATCCAAAATGTCTACAAGACAACATAAATTAAAAACATTCTGACAGCTGATCAGCTTTAAATATTGCAGGAAGTAATGTTCTGTTGTATTAGTGACAACATAACAAGGAGTGTTTGCTGCTCTCGCAACACCTGCTGCTGCTGTTACCACCAGTGGCCATAGGTGTCGCCAAATGAACCTGAACAGAAATCTTCAACAGTATAAATGCAAATCAGGTCCATCTTCTCACAGTATGTTGTTGCCTGTATTATGCTATGCTCCAGAAAAAGCCATTACACAAGACATAAACCCGTAATGTCTCGCTACAAGTAACCTTTTGTTTCAACCCACTAATCCCATTAGCTATAAGCACCAACAAACTGTACATGAGCATATATGCAAGTCTATATTATCTGTTCTCAACACATTACTGAGAATATAATTAATGCCCACTTAAATAGGTCTGTCTATATACGAGGAGTGACACAGCTTTATCAGCAGGCTATTACTTATTGTATGATTACTCTGATTTTCTATGCTTTATGTTTTAGAGTGCAAAGGAAAATAGTAGAAATAGAATACACAATAACTAGAGTGCAGGGCAGAGAGCTCAGGGCTCCATTAGGTGCTAATGGATTGTCACGCTTCAGTGTTTCCCGAAGTACGATTACATCGGCCAGGGATAGGACAAGAGATTGGCAGGCATGAGAGAAATGGATAACCAGAGAGTGTGAGGGGAAGGGAGAGCAAGAAAGCAGAGGGAATACACACACTTGAGGTTGTTTTCAAGGAAACAACACCATTACCCAGAGGTACTGCTACCCTTTACCAATCACCAAAGAAGGCAACATGTAGAAAGGTTCCTCGCCTGCAGGGTCCCCTTACAAAATGCCAAACGGCTGCCATCTTAGGTAAAGCACTGATTACATTTCTGTTCTTTATCTTTGAGCTCATGTTAACTCTTACAGCTGTTTCACCTGGTTGAGTGTTTATTTTTCAAGCACACGTGTTTGTCAGATCTCAGAACATCACACTACTGAGTCTGAATTAAAGAGCGCATGAAGGGTAATCAAAAGCAACAGACGGGGGAAAAATGAGCAAAGAGAGAGTCGAGACCAATCCAGAGAAGAAGAGCGGGGAATGGCAGGCAGACTGTGAACGAGCAGCTCAGCGGGATGCAGAGAAAAAGGCAATGATGGATTTACTTATTTTTTACGAAAAGGAGGGAAAAGAAAAAAAAGGAAGGAAGCAAGGACAGGGCAAACGGGAAAGAAGAAAGCTCCATGAAGGGAGAGCTCATCTAATAAGCATCCTGACGTTGCAACAATGATTCCAGCCCTTTTTAGCTCAAGCATTGTGAGAGAGGACATTGCCTGAGGTATTCTCTTTCGCCCTCTCTCTCCCTGTCTCTCTATTAGACACACAGTTGAAAGGAAAGGGGGAAAAAAAAAATCCTCACACTACATTACACACTGGGACTGTCAACATGCTGCACAGTACAGGACAACCAGTACCCGTCTTGGATACCAGGTTAGACAAGCTTGTAAATGAGCTGAGTGAGCTGTGTGAGCTGTGTGGGTGGACTCGGGATAAGCATCATGCAGTTTGTTTTTTTGTATTTTGTTTTTTTTGTTGTGTGTCAATGATCAGCCTGCCTCCCTCCCCTCTTTACCCCTGCCTCCGCACCATCCATTTATTCCTCCCCTGGCCTTAGTTGTTTGGAAACACAGACAAACAGTAAATTCATAACTCAAAACTGCAATATAAACTGCAAAGAAAAATTATTTCTTTCTCACTCTCTAGGGTTTAAATAGTGGATGCTGTACTATGAGCGGGAGTCATGATTCAGGTCTCTGTTTTCATGAATAGAGAGCAAAATCAGATGTAACCATATCAACATAAAATGGTGGGACTGGCTGTGTGGGTTGCAAAAAAAAAAAAACTGAGGCAAACATTAAATCTAAGTTTGAAATTGTTTGTACTTTTTAAATGACAACCTAAAAAGGTGATTGCAGGTTTAATATACATATTATTTAAGTATATTACAGTATTTGTGTCCACCTGAGAAGTATTATATCCACGCTCCTTTTAGCTCTGTTTTGGTCTTCAACAACTCCTGATAGAAATAGCGGTCTCTTTAGCTGCTAAATGCTCAACTCTGTTCATAAGCTAGACAATAATTTTGCCTCACTGTTACAGTCACATTTAAGCTCTCTTTTGCTAGAAATTGCTGATGTTCGAAATGAAGCTAATGGGAGCTGTGAGAGTGAACCAAAACAGTAAAGTTATGGTCTGTAAAACCTGTAAACTGCATGGGGACTGCAGTAAGGTGATCATTTTTAGCAGGTTAATCGTTTTTGTTTTTTTTTTACATAAATAAATTGACCCACTGTATTAAAAAAACATTATAGTATTAATTGAATGTAATTTAGAGCAAGAAACTATCCTGACACTGGCTTCCTGGATATAGCTTTTTCAATAAAGCATGTGACAATATCACTTGTTGTTAGACCTCTGTAGATATTCTACTGTAGATGACAATGATATGCATAATGCAAACAACAGATGAATGTAATAAATAAATATAGCGAGGGTAATTAAGGATGCATCGCTGCTTCATGGATGCTCCACCTCAGTGGGCCTCTCTGTATTGCACAGTAAATTGATTAAAATTAGCTCAGCAGCTGCTTGCCTCCCATCATGCTTCCAGTGTAATTTCAGGGTTGCTAACATACTGTTAGCAAAGTGGGATGTTACCATTGTTATCACCAATTCTAAATATCAGATCGCATGGTGAAAATTGTTTTTTTTGCGAGTAAGGTAGTATAGTTTTCTTGCAAGCAGTGGAACCAGAATTTATTGGGGTTATGTTGGGCTGCCAGTCTGTTTATAGATGCACACAGCAACCGAGAACAACGCGAAAAAAACCCCTTCGTGCAAGACTCAAGCCACAGAGCAGACTGACAACACAGGATGCTTATAATCTAGAGCCAAAACACACATTAAGATTGAATTAAACACTCAGAGTGAATCCATTAAATTACAGCAGGAACAAGAGGTAGATACCAGCAAAAGTTGTATTTGTATCCATCCTCAAAACAACTTTTATTAAGTGTCACAACAAATGTTTTCTTCTGAGGAAATGAGATATGACTAAGTGTCAGTGCTACGTGTCAAGGACAGATTTTCATTTCAGCTACCACTGAGTTTAACCACACTGTCTTATCAAATAGCGGAGGCTTCCTGCTACATTCACCATTTGGTATGCAATCAGAAACTACTGCAGACACGACACTGTAGAAAAAGGCGGCATCACCACAACACAAAGTCACCACTGCAAGTCACTGAACTCTCACTTTTTCCGCACTGTTACCTCCTTGCTGTTGGTGCTGCAAACAGTTTCACTACCCACACATGCTGTAAAACCACGAGCTGAGTGGTTCAGGGACTCTGGGTCATGTAGAACATCTCTAACTGAATTAGAGACCAAAACCAGAAAAAAATTGACCGGTAATAACTTCACTAGGCTCAAGATTAAGACCCACCAGCAAACATTTGGTCTCCACACCCAATTACAGATCTCTTTCTGTTGTGTTTCAAACTGTGATGCGGTCCAGGAGTGGTGTTGTTAGTGTATATACTCACGTAGGAAATGTTTCTCCAATAAGGCAATTTCCAGGTGACCTTTGACTTCATTGAGTCGGTCCGACTCCGACCTCTGGAAGTCCTGGATGGCCGCAGCCATGGTGGGAGACCCCGAACCAGCCTGTGCACGCACACACGCATTCATGCAAACCAGTGTGCAAACAAGGGTCCATACAAACACACACACACACACACACCAACATAAACATTTTCATTCACAAACACACAGAAGAAAAAGAGAGACATGTTTGATTTTAGAATTACGTGACAACAGAATACACATGAGAGAGAAGAAGCATGGAAATCCCACATGACCAGAAACATACACACAGATTAGCATGGCACCATGACTCACGCTAACGTTTCCTCTCAGGTTTTCCTCTCAAGTCCAGCTGGAGCGAGATAGGAGGAGGAAGGCAAAAAAGAGGAGAATCCCCTTCTTCTGACTACAGCAACACTGATGACTCACACGCCTCTGACTAAGGGCTTTAACCCTGACACACACAAGTAGCAACACAACATGTGTGTTGGTTGACGGCATGAATGACAACGATTGAGGGTTGCTGACTGCATGAAAGAGGACAGAAACGAGGGACAAACTGTGAGGTAGAAAGAGGTGAGTGGGTGGTGGAGGGATAAAAAAAGGAAGCAGAGAGAGGAGAGGAAAAATGTCGGCGCTAGCGGGTGATGAGAACTGCATCGCTGCTCGACTACAGCGAGGGTCCTTTAAAAGACTCTGACACACACACATTGCAGCAGCTTCCCCCCGACAGCACCCAGCATGGTTTGTGTGTGCCTGCGTAGACACACTGCAATGTCTTCAGCTGAAGTGCTCTCTGCAAAAGCAAGAACGCGAGACACCGAGAGAGGAAGAAAGAGAGAGATGGAGGGAGAGGGGGGAAAAAAAAGATAGCACAGAACTGACATTGACCTGAAAAAAAAAAAACATGCTTTGGGAGAGAGCCCAAAGCCTGACAAGAGAGGCGGGTGCGGAGATATAGAGACACAGAGATAGAGAGGGTGTCCCTGAAAAAGAAGCACTTCAAAGAAAACAAACGGGAGGATGAGGGTGTGAGAATTAAATGGAGGCAAGAGGATGAAAGAGAAAGAAGTGGGAGAGGCAGAAAGACAAGGAATACACGGAGGAGATGAAAGGAGCGAGTGGTGGGAGTGAAAAGAAGTTCTGCTGCATTGCGAGCGCTCAGCAACAACGCTCTTGGGTTTGGATTTTTTTCCACTGTTAGTCCTTTTTCAAAAGTCAAATAGCTACGCGTTTGGTCTAAGGACGGTATGTAATGTAAGCACACCTTCATGTTGTGTAATGCAATCGTCAACTGTCAGTATCGTCCTCCTGGTTATCGAAAGTAGGTCAAGCCCTGACGTCACCTTGGACGATTATCAGCTGATTAATTACTGTGTTCTCCCTCTCCCTCAATCATCATTGTGGCTGAAGTAAGCAAGAAATCTCTGCAGTAAAAATCCATCATGTCCCTGTCATTATTATTATAATTAATATCATCATCATCATCATCATCATCATCATCATCATCACCACCACCACTATCATTACTACTATTACTACTACTCCTACTACTCCTAATAATAATAATAATAATAATAATAAGCAAAAAACTGAGCAGATATGACCACAAAATGCACAACAGCTTCTCATGGAGTTCATACAGTTTCAATACTGTGATAGTCAGAGCTACTGTACTTGCTTCACACCCACTCTTAGCCTTTCAATCATTTAAGTGTTGGTTCTGCTAAAAGTGCACAGAAGGTCAGTGAGCATAACTGATTCTAAATGTAGCTCATCTTCACGGTATAGGTTAGAGCAGAGGTGAACAGATACATATTATCTGCAGTGTGCTGTATTATGAATCTGCAACCAGGTTCCGAAGACACCATGTAAAACATAAATTAAATAGAATGTGATGATTTGCCAGTCCTTATTGACATATGCTCACGGTACAAAGACAGTGTATCTAATGTTTCACCCTATTTAACATCGACGTTTGCAAACCCATACTTACTCTGAATTTTACTGTTTCAAACAAGTTGGGCCAGAGGCAACACAAGACTGGGAAAGTTGGTGAATGTTCAGAAAACACCTGTTAAGTAAACAGGCCCATTGTTGACTGTATCATGATCTGGTGTGAAAGGAGCATCCTTGAAAGGTTCAGTTACTCACAAGCAAGAACGGGGTGAGGTTTGCCACTCTGAATTTCAGAATCCCATAAAGGATTTTACTACATGGGCTTGAGAATGCTTCATAAAGCTGTTGTCAGTAACACGGTTTGTTTGCAAATGTAGCATTCTGTTTTTTATTCATGCTGTAAAACACAGCGCCTCACCATTTTAGAAATCACACTTTAAATTGCAAATGAGCCACAATCCACAACTCTGTTTTTTCTTCCTGTTTTTGTATAATGTTAACTGCAATCATCCAGCTACAACAAACCAAAGAAACAAAACAAAAAAATGAGATGCAAATTGTTAATACTGAAAACATATCCAGAGGACATTCAGATATTCATTGAAAGATATTATAATCACTCAGTGTTTGCAGTCCTGCACTGATTGTTTTGTCTGGTTGATCCAAAGTTTTTTGTTTCAAGAGATTTGGTGTCCTGGAAGCTTTCAATGCCCCAGACAAATGGAAAAAAATCAAATCAAATCAAATATTATCTGTTTATTGAGCCGAAAGTGTTTGTATTTGATGATCTCGGAATGCGATTCAACAATCAACAAGCTGTCTCTCTACAGTCACTTACTCCACTTTATACTGTTCAAAATGTGCCTAAAGGAAATTGATTTCACTTGACATTATGATTAGTGATGAGGGATGTCAGTTTTGATTAGTTTTGCTTTTGAAAAACCAACCAACCAGTAACTAACTAGTTAATTATCAAGGAAAAATTCCATGAAATTCAGTTTAATCTAGCACTCATTTGACTGAACAAGCTCTGGCACATGTCAAGACAGCCTGGCCGGGGGCTGACATGAAGTGACTATGATCAAGGATTGACATTGCTGGCTTTCTGTGTGAAGATATCAATGCCACCTCTTTCTTTGCCTCTTTCGAGATCCCTTCTGTCTCATCTCCCTAACCTGCTGCTCACATCCCTCAGTTTTCTGCTGTACCTCTTGCTTGATCCTTTTCTCTCCTCATCTCACTCTTCCTCTCTATGCTCAGCCTCTTCAGGGACATTGTCCAGGGGCTGTATGGCTGCCTCAGTACAGAACTGACACAGAATTGTCTGGTTTATCCTGGAGAGTAGCTCCAGGGATCTCAAATGGTTTTTGCCTACTCGTTTTTTTTTCCCTCTCCATGTAGCAATAATGCCTGTGCTTTTTAAGCCGGCAGCTTTCTCATGGGGAGTCTCAGAGTGGGATGGGAAATACAGAAGGTGTGATTTCAAGGCCTTGTTCTGCTCATAAACACACATAACACAAGAGACCTTCTCCATGTTTGGCAGATTGTCGGTCGAGCAGGCTGGTGCTTGCACTTTTTGATCAGCCATGTCCAATAATTACCAGAAAAGGTTTTAACACAATTGACACTGATATTTTCTTTTAGAAATGTGTCGCCGTAAAACCATCCAGACAAATACAACATGACTATTGATTCAAAAAGAAGCACATTATGCTATATCGTTGTGCAGTCAAATCATCAACAGTTTCATTGAGAAAACAAATGTAAAATGAACAAGCAGGGGTTATGATTAATCTTTTGATGGGAGAAAATGCTGGCAATGGAACAGATAATGTGGTTCTACTCTGCTTGCCAGACCTCATATTACCTGAGCTGCCTGTTCCACTTTCGTATGCTTCTTCCTCCACTGAAACCATACACTCTCCACCCTACCCAACCTGATTTCCTGTAAACCTGTGATTTCCTGACTTGTAAAATGGTGAATTTCCACCACACAACAAGTACTGTAAATCTGTACCACTGCACTGACTGAAGCAGCAGGCTTCCTGTGAAAAGGTGCAATCCACACCTCTTCATAGAGTTAGCTGGTAGATTTAAACCCACTTTTTTTATGTGTTCCTGAACAACTACTTCGTCAAAATCATAAGAAAAAAATTAATTAATTAAAAAGATGACTCCCAGCCTGACTGGTGTCTGCATTTCAATGGAGAGATTACTGTTCAGAATCATAATCCAAAGCTATTACAGTGGTGAACTGCTGTAGTATTTGTCTGCCATTATGGAATTGATCTTTAGCCCCAACTATGAAACTAAAAGAGATAAAGAGACTTGACTCTAAATCCTGAAGATATGATTACAGGCTCAAGTTCTCATGACCTTGTGAGAATTCAGCGTGGAGTGGCATGCTGGAGAGCTTTAAGCACTGATATTTGGTTAAGTGGCTTATATTATTTCAAACATCTGATGGTGTGACTTTAAGGGGCCTTTTATTTGAAAAGCAGAAGTATCTAATCACAATGTAGACATATGCAGATAAAAAAAAATGTCTATGAAAATTTAGTCACACAATTTTTGGTAGGAAGTTTCATTATATATATATATATACAATTATTGCCATAATAGCAATGAGACTACAGGCATTTGTTGTGGACTGTAAAATAAGCATTACGTTTTGAAGTGACGATTTATTTTTTATTTTTCCACAGCCCCACTGCCCCCCATTTCACTTGTTTCCGCACTATGTAATTCAGTGAGAGGGTACGATCACAGCGTTACGTACATGTTTACTTCAAGATACAAGTTTTCAACTCATAATATTGTATGATGTAATGAGTTAACACCACCGTTACGCCTGACACTGTTGCAGACCTGGGATTTGTATTTCAGCAGTGGTGTTGCACTCTTAAACGGTGGGGGCCACAAAATCACACAGAAAGGCAATTTCTACATAATATTGCTTTAACATAGGTTTTTCTGATTCTACACATGCGCAGACTTTTATATATGATTATTATTGCAATAAAATATTGTTTTGCATTACTTGGTGCATTGTCTTGGTTGGCACCACATCATCTTACCTGTCTAAATGTGCTTTAGATTAATGACATGATGACACTAAGTATGACAAACACAGTGAAGAAAGCCACCTGACCCAGCAGGAAAAGTGGGGAGAGGCCGCTGAGGTCGTATGCAGTCGTCTGTGCAATGACTGAACACCATCTGCTTGATGACATTTTACCTATTTAATATGGATGACACAGGCTAGTTTGTCAGAAAGTCTCAGTGCATGTGTGCTGCAGTCAAAGGGCACGCTCTGTCCTTCTTGAACAGATGAGGTAATGAAGGTGAGGTTTAGACCCAGGTCATGTGATCTGATCCTGGACAGTAGAGACATATCTTTGTAGTCTGGGTGGGCTGCAGTGTGCCAGCAGGGATCTATGAAGGGCAATAAGCAGGAATGATGAGATATCTACCTAGCAGTGGGAGAAAGTGCATGCTTTATGTACCAGTGTATATATGTTTCTGGGTGTATATGTTTGTCTGTGTGTTTGTGTGCGTGCGTGTGTGTGTCCCAGCAGGAATAAGATCTAGCATGGTCTATTTTGGGGCTTTGGAGTGTGACTCATCAGTGCCATGATGTGGGCGATGCCTTCCCAGTGGGCTTGTGCTCACACAGGCAAACACCATTGCACATACAGACATGCAAACACCAGCTCAGACTGACTTGTGGAGGGCACAGGTGCATACTTGGAAATGCAGACACATGTTGGACTCACTAACAAGGGACCATTTTGCGCAGATCATTTAAAAGACATTTGCTCCAGAATTGACTAAAAAAACAGCCACAATTGAATAGTGTTATACTCCTGAGGCCTGTTATGATATATTGATGTATATTGTCTCTGAGTACCACTCATTTACCACCAGGCCTTGTGCAGCTTTCAATGGGATGTCATATCAGCTCTCTATTTGAGTAGAAACAAAAAGAGAAAAATGAAACAAGGACAGAGATCCCTGGGGCCTTCATTCAGGAAATGATACAATCAAGTGACTAATCCTGTCTTTATAAGCTGGGTATCTATCTATCAATGCATGAGCATGATGGTGACGGCAATACTGGTGTTTTAGTCAGTGACGAGGAATGGCAGAGTGCTGCAGATTTCATGAAATATGAACACAATCTAGCGTGGGAGGAAGAAACATCAGAAAACATGATCTGGTGAGTTATCTTCATCACGTCATCTCCTCTGCTCTAGACATCTCAGAGTCTAATAATCAGAGGCTAAATTCCTGTCCTCCAGCCACCTTTATCACTTTAATCTTTTCTCTTCTTCCATTTTTCATTCCTTCCTGCTATCCAATATCTGTTCATCTCACCACCGCTTATACCACTACGGCTCTTGTCTGCTGCCGATTGCCATCTCGTTTCTATGCCCTCCATCTGAGAATATTCATCTCTGCCATTTCCGCCATTTTTCTTGTCATGACAACCACGTCCTCCACCGCTCTCCCTTTCTCTACAGAGTATGACTGAAAACAAGTGGGATTAAATAAAACAACGTAGTGTCATTTTTAGTGCACATCAGAAAGGCGCAACAGCAGCTAGCAACTGCACATCTCCCGCCGTCTGTTTTATGTGTTACACTGAGGTCAGAGCATCTTTTTCAGACAGAATAATTCATGAGTACATTGAAAAAACGTTGCCATGTGTCCTAGTCGAGGCTGAATGCGTATGTAAGGCACAAACAAGATAACCATTATAAAGATGATACATAGAGACAGAGGGATATTAAGAGGGAACAGAAAGAAAAAGAAGAATGACATAATCCAGGCAAAGTGAAAGAAAAAAAGGAACAAAAAGCAAAAGAAACAATAAAAAGTGAAAAAAAAATCACTTTCTGGTTCCTCTGTGAAATGGGATCAACTGAAAATGTGGCCATAAATTAGAGAGAAATCCACCCCAAACACACAGATACACACATATCTATTTAGTAAATATGCATGGTGAGCACTCACAGGGTCTCTCAGGAGGTCCTCTGTGCCTCTGGGCTTCAGCTGCATGTCGTCGCTACATTCGTTGTCGGAGGCGGGTGGCGACTCGGCCAGATCCGGAAAGTCGTCTCTCGTCCTGGGGCCTCGGAAGCGGATCTTGTCCAGGCGCTTTAGCATGGTCAACACCGCGCACCTGGGCTTTACCTTAACATGGCGGACGGCAACCCTGTGGGGACACAAAACAGAGTTTATTGTTGGTAAGGCTGTTTGGAAAATAACTTTCTTTTCTTCGGAACTTATTGAAACCTGATAAACAGAAAATTATTTGACGCTCCTTCCCTTCACCAAGTTGGACTTTCATATTTTGTGAAGGTGACAAAATCCAGATATAGAGCATTGGCCTGCAATGTGTGTTGTAGCAAGCTGATAAAGGTTTTTGAGCAATTGGGCCCAGGTCTTCAGGCCCTATAACTTTGGATTAAGATTGCCAACAAAACATACATACAATCTCCCTTGTCTTAAGCCCCAAGATACTTCTGTGGGTATTAAATTGAAACGGGACTATGCTAGTGTTTCGAGATGGCCCTTGCATAAAACTGGGTTGTCTCTGCAGTAGATAGACACAAAAATGTGATTATTTATTTGTTTTAAATTGGTGCTTCAACCAGAGAACAAAGAGAAAAAAAATGGCAGTGGTATTCCCGTTTGTTCAAAAGGTTGCAAACCTACAACAACCGGAATGCACAGCACCAAGCTGAAACAATAACAAGAAAGTAAGAGAGGCAGCTAACAAACAATATGATATTACAGCTAAACAGTACATTAAAATTTGCTAATCAGCAGTAAACACAAAACTGTTGCCGATAGCAAAATCATTAGTTTTGCAGGTATTGCTGACATTAGCACGAAATCTATAATGATGATATCACCCTTATCACTATTGGCGCTAAAAGTTTGTGCCATCTTACTTGAAATTTTATATTGAAGCTTGTACTGTAAGCACTGCAAACTCCCTTTTCATCCCAACCCTAAACTGACAAAAATCCTTACCACTTTTCATTCACACTTCTGCCCATAGCAATTCCAACTTCAAACTCTGACAAGGTTAGCACTTAATAAAGGTTAGTGCTTTGCTCTTCCTCTCAGCCTACACAGGAAGATGAAACCAGTAACCCTGTTACGAGCCTGACAAACAGTTGACAGCAGCAGATCTGCTGACCCCATTTGCCAATGTAATTTCCATAGTGGGAACAGTGGCAGTGGTTGTAAGGGGTTGTGAAAGGCTTAATGGTCATGTTTGGTATCAGGGGCCGAGATAAAATGATGACAGATAGACAAGGGGGCTGGATGTGTCATCATACACAGAGTCACAGGAGTCAGGCTACTGCAGCGTTTCCTCTGCATTCAGCAGCAGCAGCAGTCTGATGCTGCAGTAAAATTAATCCCACTGATAGAAACAAATACAGACTGGATAAATGACCTGATTAATGCTCACCAAAAGTGAGCCAATGTGAGACAACTACAGGACAAATGTGCAATAGATCATGATTAGCATCGCACTGGGAGACACAACAGGTGCTTAACGGGTACTGCATCTGTAGGCAGACACTGATGACAGTCTCCTCGCTGATATTTGTCCACAAATGTCCCCGACCTATTAAAATCTGACTGCATCCATAGTGCTGACATTTTAGCCACCAACACCATTAGTCCTTTCTTAGAATGAGATATGCCAAGTGAATTTTAAAAGAGTAAGAATCCCTAGTCCAAGGGGATTCCTAGGGGATTCTAGTCCAGAGTACTACTGTCCGAGGTAGCTCTGAATCACCTGAATGCTGTATGTCAAAAAATAGTCACAATAATCCGTCACCCTGTCCGTCAGCTGAGCACAGAGCCACAGACTGTGTAGTAAACATGGCTGTGTTTTTTTGTACTTCTCTGGGCAGTGATTAATTTCTATTCAATAGAGCAGCATCAGGATTCTCCAAATTCTATTTGAACTTTTTCCTCATCACTGAATGCTATGCCATCTGAATTTCAAAAAAGTTCAACACAAGTTTATTTTTTGCTCTGACATCTGTCATTTACATTCTCAAATAATTCTCTTGAAAGAATTTAGCTAACAGTTTGACTTTTTCCTGACATTTGGTAGGTTAAGAATAGGCGTGTTCAAATTATATTCACCAACAACAAATATCTAAAAATGTTTGTAACAAAGTTGCCCTGAGTAAACCCTCTTCCCAAACAAATCAATAAAGGATACCTGAAATAGGAAATTATTACCTCTGGGAATAAGATCATTTTTTCCACTGTGGACATTAGACTGAGCCACAAACAGCATAACAGGGAAAGTCAAACATGCTCAGTAAGATCTGAGAAAGCGCTGATCTAACTGATAATGTTTGTACCTCAGGTGCATCTTGGTTGCAGCTGTGTGTTACAATAGGGTTACAATTAGGACAGTGACCCTAGAGAAAGATCCATAGAGGCTTTTGGATAACTTGAGCATGCTAAAATTAACCTTTTCGTATTGAATCCTATTGAAAACGTGCTGACAGCCCTGAAAAGTCCTTGTAAGAAAACCAATTTGGTCGAACTCCACCATTTCTGCCAAGAAGCATGGTTAAAGATCCAACCAGAAGTCTTCAGGATACTTAATAATGTTAGAATAAAAATAATGCTGATGTATATCAACTGATTGAGGTAAAGTAATATGCAATCAAATAGCGTTGTATGTACATTGTCTTACTCATTACTGTCATTATATACAATGCATGTCTAATCACTGTATGTAAACCCTCGACTGTGACTGTATTTTGATGTTAATTACGCTTCACTTGCACAACAATATGGCTTAGATCCTGGTTGTTATATGATACATTAACAAGGAGAACATCAATGAATGCAGACACAAAACAACATTGTTTAAAAGGGAGGAACAAACACACACACTCAAATATTTCACATTCTGTTTGGCCATGTGGGAGCCCATTAATACTGAAATAAAAACAATAGTACTGGTAGTGGTAGCAGTTCGCCCTTGTTAATAACTGGACAGTATTCACACTTCATCTGTGCAAATACTAAATCTGACCAACAGATTATCCAACTATGCCGCAGTCATCGCGAACTGACGTCACTTGAGATGACGATCAAAAGGAAAAGATGCCTCACTCTATCTAAAAATGTTAACTCCATTGCCCTTTCTCGCATCTCTGGTTAAGTCTTTAGTAGAAGGGAATAAAACTGAGACGTACCCACAGATAAACATAAAAGCAGCTTAAGGTTTTTGTGCATGAACTTTAAACAAACACCTAATTTCCTCATGTAGGCAACCCACCCACATATGTACCTATAAGCGGCGCACACAGAAGTGACTGGTGGGTTTATCTTTCCTCGCTGAGGGGTGAGTGGAAACATGGTGATTGGCAGCTTAATAAACACATCCCTCCTCTTGTCGAGACAGCTGTCACAATGAAACCCGCTCTCACTATAACCACCTGATTCCAGTATATACAGCCAGTATATCACGCTACAGCTCAGTGAGCCTCTGGTCATTTCAACCTACCTGTGGTTAACTAGTATAAAATACAGCCAAAACAATTTAAAAAAAACAGAAAGAAAAAAGAGCCTTCATTTGTAAAAAACTAAGCTCATATTAGAGAGCACATTAGCAGTTCCCATGATATTTCTTGCCTCCTTTTGACTGCACTGTTCATCAGACTCTCTTTTCTTTATTTCCTTTTTTGAGGATTGCTTGCTCCAGTCCAGAGGCAGTTTCTACAACAACACCATCTTAAACAGGAGGATGAAAAGATGAAAAGAGGACAGGAGGAGGAGGAGGAGGAGGAGGAGGAGGAGGAGTTCGAGGCCTTAGCTCAAGGTCTGATCACTATGTGAATGTTTCTGGGAACACACACAAACAGGCCTTGTGATACGTTTGCTTGGTTATGTACAAACACCACATCCACCTTTTCCTAATCTGAAGTCATGACTAACATAATAGAGAGGCAAAGATATTCACACACACGTGCACATGAAACAAATTGACACACGCAGGTGGACAGTGATTGTTTTTTGCTGCATACATTAGTTAAGGGTGAGTAGCTTTACAAGCCCTGTGTGTATTGGCTATACATGGTGTGTTTGTGTGTGCGTGTATGCTCAGGCCTGTCTGGGTAATCTTCTGCTAATGACCCGTAGTAGCTGGAGGTTACTCTTGGTCACACTCACTCTAAGAGCCAATCACAATCATTCATGGCTAACAGCCAGTCTAATGCCCTTTGCCCTACATCAGCATCTCTCACTTTTTCAGCAGCAGAAATTAATGTGAAGGAATCATCAAACCCTGTTTATGGGGGTTTCTTTTCAACTGAAATGACCAGTCAGGTGGCCTTACTATCACCCATGGCAACAACGTGGAAACAACCACATACTGTTGAGTACAACACAGCCAGAGCACTCACACAAGTAGGCCACTTTGTGTGCAAGTGTGTTTTCTGGGACATTAGGCAGTTGGGTTTTGTTTCTGAAAAAACAGAAAGTTTGACAATAAGCGCTCATTAGCTGGAGTTACCACAGTGTAGTGTTTCCGCTTTGGTGACTGATACAAACCTTGTTTCCTGTCTACAGGTGCTCTGACTCAAATGTGTGCATAAATCCACGGTGCTTGGTTTCTGTAGAGCCAAGGTTCAGTGCAGCAAGAGACCCACCTGTAGAGCTAATCTCAATTTGTACAGGGTTAGACACTGGAAGAGAGATGACCTTTAAAAACCTCATCTGCCAGCACTGACTTAAATGTTCCAATGAGTAGCTGCAGCTTTTGTTCAGCTCACTTTCCTGTATTCATGAAGAGACTGGCAACAGATGCTCAGGAGAAAGCTACTGTCGCGCTGAATAGCTTTCTGTAATGAAACAGACTTTTGCAGGTGCCATTCAAATTCATACCGATTTCAAACTAGACAAAAAAAAACCATCAACATCCACTAACATCTGTCCTTTGTCATCATGGAAGAGTATATTTGTTCCAAGGTGAAATGACACTGCAGTCCTATATACTCTGCTCCAGCTCTGACAGACAGTGAAGGAAACATGACATCCAGGTAGATATGCAAGTTTTCGCCCCTCTTCAGGTAGAACACTATCACTTTTGTTGACAATCTCTCTTTGTTTTCTTACCACAAGTTGACACACGCACCGTAGCTGTAAACTCATACATAGGCACTTATGCTGTTGTGCTGAACACATTCCTTGTTATGTTTATCTAGGGCTGGCTGATATGGCCTGAAAATTATATAACAGTATTTTAAGTCAATCTATTGATACACAATACATATGTTAATATTCTTAAATCCCCTCAAAAACACTTCATTAATGCTCAGAAATGACAATATTTTTAACTAAATTCTTTCTCTGGTGTGACAATATTGTAGTGATGATGATTGGGTTCTTTCACAAGAAGAAGAGATTTTTATAAATCATCATCAGTGATGTGGATATAGTAATTAAGTGGGTAAAGACAAGAATTAGAATAAGTACAACAGTCTGGTAAGTTCAGAAGAAAACATCACTTTACTGTAATGCAGCCTTTAACACCAGGAGAACACTTTATATTACAATATCTGAAAATTAAGACACTATATGATTATGTACTCATAGCTTGATAAAGCTAATATCTTTAAACTGCCCAGCCCTATATTTATCTTTTAATAAAATGTGTCTATGTAGCATGTTTGTATTGTGACAACACTGGTAAGAATATTATCAGAGGAATAAACAATAATACTTTAAGAGAAGCAGCTACTAAATATCCACAGCCTCATTAAGTTAAACCACAGTCTTAATCAGGATAGACATTGTTATTGTAAATGTTTTCATCAAGCCTCCCACTTTCATTTGTAGTCATCCCTGGGGACCGAGCGGGAGGAAGGGAGGAGAGTGGAGATATGATGACATTAGACATTAGACACATTCTTTGTAGTAAGTTGTACTTGGAGGCTAAACAACAGGGTCTCAGCAGAGCCATGGTCAACAAATTTGGGGGGAAGAATAAGGAAGAAATGCTAGGTAGAGGAAAACTATTCAAGCTTTTGTCCAGCCAACTAATGCAACCCTCCTGGCAACGTGTAGTTGGCTGAACAAAAATAAAAGTCAGTTATTATGGCATATGTTTTTTAAAGCCAAACATCACATCCTTGTCATTTTGAATGGTACAAGTCAGCTTGTATTTATTACATGATAAGTCATGTGCATGGTGGCATTTATATTGTTATAAACACCACTGATATGCAAATAAAGGCAAAAAATACATAATAATAAAATAAAAATGGTCCCTCTTCTCTTGTTACCTGTATTTCATCCTTGTTCTGAGGCACAGATAACAAAAGGTAACCAATTTCCAAGGGCTCTTTTTAAAAATGTCAAATACATCACAAATCTTCGACTTGCGAACTGATAATAACAAACGTGAGTGTTTTCTGGGAAGGATAATATCACATCAGTGGCCTCCTCCTTTAGGGCACAGTGAGGCCACAGTTGGCGAGGTGACATTTACTCACACGCTGGGAGGAAAATTAGCCATGAGCTACAGGAGACCGTATGAAAATAGTTTGCTGTTGTTAGCCTCCAACCCCTGCCCTTGCCCTTGCCCTCGCTGCCTTCGGCGCAGCATCCCTCCTACTCTGCTGCTATTACTTCACCACGCAGTTATATAAACCATGATACAAAATGATCAATATTGTCCTGAACAACTGGTCAATCGGTCCCCTCCCACTCAAATTGGATGGAAGGCTTAGTCGGGTCAACGAGGAGCCACATTTGAACCTTGTGGGTGAGGAACCAGGCGGGATCACACGAGGGCGGAAAACAAATGCTCGTCTCCGCTTACCCACTGATATGAATGGGAAATTAATCTCGGTTTGACAGCTCCCTTTAGAACTGACACCACACCAGCTGCACCATCAAGTACAGTAGATCAGTAGCTTTCGCAAAATTAAATAGGGGCACTCTGTAATTTTGGAGAAGAAGTTAAAAGTCAGAAATTTAATAATCATAGCAGTGATTAGATAAAAATACAAACTCAGAATAATTTATCTGTTCGAAGCTAGAAAGGTGGCAGGGTCCGCCACACATAAACAAACAGTATGAAACTGTGTTGTCTTTAAGGTCAGTCTGTCTCGCTAAGAGTTTGTTTGCATGGACAGAGATGTTTTCATATTGGGATTAAAATGTCTTTCTTAAAACTACATAGTGCACCCTTAAAACAAGGTCTTGCTGTCATTGCTCCTAACGGATTTCAGTTTCGAGTCTGCCAGTCCAACCTCAGAACGCACAAACATGAATGGAAGAAGCCCCTGAGTCAATGGCTGCTCAAAATAAATTAAAAAAGACATGAACACAAAGTAGCTATGGCGTACACGGTGTTATGTAATTAGGTGCGACTGGTGGTTGACACAGAAAAAAACAACGAAACTGTCCTTTAATAAGCAGCAATGGACGTGATCTTTAAGACAAGCTGCACTGACAGCAGGCGACCGTTAAGACTTTCCATTGACTCCATTGACAGACAGCCGTTTGACGTTAGCTGAGCCCGACTGCACTGTTGAATACAAATGTGTCCTTTACATTACATAAAAAAACGTGTCAAGGACTGAATTAAAAGCTGGAGTTTGACGTAAGGCCTCGAGTTAACGGTTTTCAATAAACACCCCCAAATGGTCGGACATGTTTTTGTGTGCGTGTGTGTGTGTGAGAGAGAGTTAATCTGTCACATTAGAAGACGCAACGTGGGAAAAACCAAATCATTCGCATTTCGGGTGACAGCGAACGCAGACAGTGTCACAGGCGGTTGGCGTGCAACAATACCCTTCATTTCTTTTTAACAAAAGGAGCGTATAATAGAGAGAGAGGGGGGGAAAAACAAGTGTTCTCACCCAGCACGTAAATCGTAGCAAAGTTTCATGAACACTGAGATTTGCCTTTGATCCGCTGTATCCGTCTGTACACCTGCTGCTCAGGACGTCCAAATTAGCGCCAGTCTCACGGCGAAGACCGCTCACTCGGTCCATCCATCCCGACGGTATCCGCTTGTGTCAGTGCGCCGAGCGGCGAAAACGTCGTCTCCCGCTGAGTGCTGGGCGGGTTAAGACAGGCAAGACACCGAGATACCGAGAGAATGAGAAGGGGGGGGGGAGAAAAAAAAATACCAGTTGCGTCCCTCCTGTTTTAAGGGAGAGCTGCCCTAAACCAGCGCCGTTGTTGGCCCCCGGAGCTCGCAGATACTAGCTCGTCCTCCTCGTCGCGTCTCTTGTTGATTTCGCAGAGGGGAGCGGGGGAGCGCGCGGCGGCCGAGAAGCTTTCGTCAGTGTTCGGCGCTGCTGTCTTAAAGGGGCCGCCGGCGGTGAGCGGTGCTCCGGAGACAGCACGTCACGAGCGGAAAACCCCCCTCTCCCTAACACCGCCCCTGTGGCAGCCACCACCGTGTTAGTGATCAGCCCCAGGACAGGTGGGCCAAAAAGGAACCATCCGAACGTCAGTAAACACGACTGTAAATAAAACCCATGTGGAATATTACTGTAGTGTTATTATTTACATATTGTGGTTCAATATATCTCCTCTTTTCAAGCACATGTTAAGTTGCTTAAAACCTTGTGCGATTGTCATTAGTTTTAAATGCAGATTCTTGTGTATTTCCTGACAGGGTTACAGTGATCAGGGCCGTAGACAGAGATACTGAGGTCAGAGTCAAAGGCCCCGTGCATACTGTGCTCCCACCCTTTAGAAATGGTTCTAATAAGTATTTATTTGGATTTCGATATGCTGAGGGGGCTTTGGAGTTCCGTGGCCCTGGTTCCTAGTTTGACATACGATCTCCTGCAAGTTTAAATTTTTATGGAACAGTTACGTAAGTGAAGGAGTTTCATTTCCGATTTCAACACGCATAATTAAATCAAACAACACTGAACCAACTTTGTGACAGTCTTTTTGTTCTTAATTAGTACCAAATTAGATCTTAGGTCTTTCCAGGAAACCCACATGAAAATGTATGCGGTTATCATGGACGGTCACAATTGAAAGTGTTGTCTCAAAGCCCTCTCTGCCCTTTGAGGGATACTGTTTCAGGCACAGATATACAGAATCCTACTTAAAAGTACTGGGTCTAAAAATAATGTCACTAGCTTTAAAAAGTGAGTATTTACTGTAGAAAATAATCCCCCTAAGGTTGTTAAATGCCCCCAATTTCCCAGCAAAAATACTGAGGCAATGACCTCATCGTCCTCAGTTGTGCTGACTCAGAAAGGCCTGTTAAAATAGCAGAATCTACTGTGGAGTCGAGCTATTGGGTTCATTTTTTGAGAGTTTGTTTTCAGTTTTAGAAGATACATCTTTTTCACTACTTTCTATAAGCTCATAACCTATGATCCAAACATAGATAAAGATTCACGTAAACCTAGTTTAAACGAGTAGATGAAATGTATTTGAGTGTACAGGTGGGTTCCTCTGTCGTATCTCCTCAGACCCCCAAAACATGACACGTTCAAGCACTGACCTTTGCATCTTCCTTTTGTCTGCCTGTGAGCGTCTTCTTCAAGAAACAGAATCCGAGTCAGTCGTCTTCACTTATGTTCGGCTCGTGCCCCTGTTTCAGCAGTCATGTGATGAAGTGGTCTAAGTTAACGGATTCCTCTCATGTTGTCCTTGCCGCTGCTCTTACACTGCGAATGTAACCGAATGGCCGACGAGGAAGAGAGGTTCGAAGAGCTGACAGGTGGAATGTGTAGAAAGTGAGAGAGGAAGAAACAGGAGTCGACTGACCCCTGACTCCTGACCCCTGAGATGAGACCATAGATTACGGGGGGGGAAGTAATCACAAGTACCTTCTCTGTCTGCAGTCAGACTACCAATGAGGTCAGTGAGGATCAGTGTAGTCTTGTCCTCACTCGAGCTTTGGCCTGGTTTGTCCCGCGGCTGCCGTTTTGCCACCACCTCCTCACCGCAGACTTACAGCCTGTGAGCAGCCTACGTAAGGAATCAACATGCTTTCAGCATGAAAGCGGATCAGACTTTTGAGCTTTTCCATCATTGTCATTCCTTAATTCACTGTGCTCGGCTGCTTCTCAAAAACTCAACAGACAGAAAAAGTCAAATGGTGTCCTACCATCGGCCAAGTGCAGCTTCTGCTGACAAGAAGTCCATGTTTGTGCGGATTAAGCTGCTTCTGAGGGTTACACGGCTGATAACAGGAGGCTCCACCTTTGCATTTGCATAAGCAAATCTCTGGCATACTGACAGGGATGACTTTCCATGTGCAGCCCTAGAGTTCTTTCTGCATACCTTTCGAGATCAGAAAAACCGATACTGCGAGTCTTTTAGAGAATTCCCTGCACAGTGCACTACATTACTGATCAGGTGATGTGAAATGGGCACAGTTAAGAGTCTGACTCAAGCACAACATATAAGGCAGTCCTTTGATACCAGTCATTAGAGTAATTAGCTTTGATTTCACATTAATGTAGGTATTAATCCAGCCTGGTAATTAAATAATTGCTGTGAACCAATTGACTGAAGTACTGTACGCTGGCAGGCGGGGTCATCACCATTATGTCCTTAAAGAGCTCTTGCACTATTGTTGGCTCACATGAACATACAGTTTTCTCCAGGCAATATCAGACCATGCTACCTGGCCACGAAAGCAGATATAATTGATCATTTTGGGTCGATAAAAAAATGTGTTAGTGTCTCTTAATGTGAGAAGAGTTGCTTGTAGAGAATTATCACTCACTAAGCAGCGCTGACCACTGTAGCACCTTTCAGCCCATTGTCTTGGTTTTTACATTACGTTAGCACCTAGTTCTTGAACACTGTGGAGCATTTAGCAGCTAAGGAGCTCTACGGACAAAAACTGGACTCCAGATGAAAGACTGTGTTGCTACATATCTACTGGACGTGAACAGGTTTAGCATATCAATTTAAAAGGTGTTGAATATCGTGTTCGCTGCTTGTTTCTGCCGCCACCAAGTGGTTAAAAAAAAAAAAAGTTTTTGCATGTCTAAGGCATAGTTGGTGAATTCAAAGTCTGGACATGGGGATTTAGCTTTTTTTTCTAAGAGATACTTCTACAGTCATGCAATTTTGGTAAAATATGCCATTGCAGTAGAGCATAACCCCGTGACGGCCATTTTCCTCAGATGTGACGCTCAGGGTGGGAAGCTCAAATGCTGACAGAATGTTGTACGGCTGTTTTCCAGATTGTAAATTGTTACCATTTCACCGCTTCAAGGTTGTTCAGCAGAGGGACATTGGTGCAAATTTCAAGGTAAAACAACATGGCTGTGTCTAAAATCAACTCCACAACACTACTCACTAATTAGAGGGTTCTACAGAGTGGGCTGTATACAGTAGTGAGCTCATTGGTCAAATTAAAAAACAGTTTTGTTTGTTAGCACCATTGAGGTCTTTTCTGCCCTCCAGAGCAGAGCTTGATGGTATATAATGCTTGTTTAGTGGCCATCAGTTGCATAGTATTTTTCACGATGCATTGTGGGATACTTGAGTCAACTATGTATATAAGGTGTCACCAGCGAGACCAGTTGTGTTTTGGTGCTGGTCTATGCTGGATTTTCCAGCAGGGTAGCCATCAGCTAACGCTAGCATTCAACCACTCCTGAGCTAATATTACAGTCCGAGGCTTAAATGAATGTGTCCAAGATGTGCGCTGATATTTCTGGAATCAATTCACACGATCCCTACGCTCCTGCGACTGGGCAAGTTGTTGAGTGCTAGCAAAAGCTGTTGTCCAACGTTAGCTAATGGGTTAGCAAATCTGTGGTTTTACCAGAGGAAAATGGCCGACGTGTGAGCATGTTATATAAGCTTATGATATTTAATTTCATGGACATGCTGTCATTTTCCAGGCCATACCCAGTGGTGAGTAGCATGATGTTAGCATGAAAAATCGACATACATTTATCTATTTTAAATATCTGTTTAAACTGGGTGATTGTTGATAGTAAGCTGAGACAACACTGACACATTTTCCCAAAGTTCAGTTGCGATTAAGGATTTCTTTTTCACGGGAGACCAATTTTGTCGTGGCGGTATTTTATTCAGTACAGACTAAGTGAGGAAACAGCTGAGCCATTCAGCTTGTCTGCTTGCATAGAGCTGATATCTGGCTGTCTTTCTCTGTGTTCTCTGTGTTTTAGGTCACTTGTCTCGTGCAAGTTGTTTCAGCAGCAGATGCCATTACGCTGGAGACTACTTCCTCTGTAAATACTGTAAGCCCAAATGGAAAGCACTCAGGGTTTGCGTAGTCATCACAGATTGTCCTGCAAACAAGGAGACTAATGCTTTTAGACACAATTCCCCTTAGTCACGCTTTACAAACACACACCCAATGGGGTTTTTGGCCTGTGATCCTCTTCAGATGTCTTCTAGCAAAATAACCGCTGCGGAGATTTCCCAAATCCTCCCTCTGCGCTCATTTAGGAACCCTGTAATAAACCTCTTAATCCCAAACCCGTATTTTCTAGAGGGTTGCACAACCACGTGTGTCTTATGCAACTGGCAGAGCATTCAGAGTCAATTATAGAGCAGTTGGGAGGAAGGGGTGGGACGGATGACGACGCCACGGAGGGGAAACATTGGGATGAGGTGGCTGATTAAAAAAAACATGACGTCGTTTTGGTTTTATTTCATCAACAAATCAAGCGGATGTGATTTCAGATGGATTTGAATAGAAATCTTAGTCATAATTACCTGTCTTATTCAGTCAACTTGCGTGACAGTACTGACTATTTGTTTTGATTACAGTTCAGATGCTTTTTTTTTTTTTTTTTTTAACCGAACACACTCTGCGACCTGGATAACTGTGTGTGCAGCATACTGTCAGCACTGCTGCTTCTTCTCTCAATTAATCCGCACTCACCCACGAAATCTGTCTCTAGCCTACACTATGTTTTTTTTTAAAGCCTTATGTAAACCAAAGCCCATGCATAATTGTACTAATAGAGAACGTGGTTTTAGCTACCTACTGTACAGTCCTTTTTCTGGCTTTTCTGGTGGTACTTATTACCTTTGCCAAGGAGGTTAGATTTTTCGCCCGTGTCCTTTTGTTTGTCGGTCGGGTCTGTTGGTTTGTGAACAGGATTACACATAAATTATTGGACAGATTTCCGAAAACAGTGGCTGGAGGATGAGTGTCGACATGTCTCTCAGTGAATTATACATGGATCTTGATGAAAAAAATGTCGGTGTTTAGGTGGCTAGTATCTATTGGTAACAAATAGGATTTCGGATTACGCTTCATTGAATTAAAGGAGACTGCTGAGGCAAGCGCTACACTGACTGTTTGTAGGGGGAAATACGTGCTTGTGCTTCGTTGCTTAGGCTGTGGACGGGAGAACAACAGCGTTAAGTGTCGACTCAAATCGAAAGCGACAGTAAACTAGTTCAAGCTCAAGCTCAAAGAACCATGAGGGTTTTTTGGGGCTTTGGGGGTTTGTGAGCTGTAGATGGGCTCTAGATACAACCATTTCTGCCAAAGCTGGAGCAATTCCAATTATTTCACACAGGAAACTTTTTAAGCAGCAGGGCTCAGCTGGGGACAGGTGATGTCACACATTTCCTGATTTTAGACATTAAAGTCTTTAAAGGAAATACGAATGGATGTTATTCCACCAAACTTTGCTCTGCGTATGGCTTATTTAGTCATGAATATTTAAATGTTTATGAGGTTGTAAATAAACGCTTAAGTGTTTATAGGGCTTTTAAGCGCATCTATAAAATTATTGATGAGCAGTGAACCGGAGACAATGACAAGTAACTGCTAAAATCAGCTTTTACAGGAGCACAAGCAGAGAAGAGCCGGTCAGACGATGTCTGTAGGCCTGTGGTCGAGCACCAAGTAATATCTCCCTGAAATTATCTAACATTAGCAATTATTAACCATCAGCTACAGGAGTGTGTTGATTTAAGAGAGAATGCATATCATTGTTTATGAATAGTGGTGTCATTATCCAAATCTGCATCTGGATTTGTCAGTATTAACAGATCACTAGTTTTGTTCGCTCACAAGCGTAATTTAGATTTTTGAATTCTTCTTTACAAAGAATGGGGTATTTCACAACAACAGTTTGACTTTATCCAAGCAGCTTTTTGCAGGTTGGAGTTAGGCATGTTTAAATACTGATACCCTAGTTCAACAAAAAAAAATAGTGATTCAACAATAAACATGATAGAAAATTCAGTTTGTCACAAAGTTCAGTTTCTCAAACCTGTCCCGAGTGAACTATCATCCCGAGCAAATCAATAAAGGATCTCTGGCAAAGTTGTTCCTCCCTTGTAAAAGTCACATAGTCTTACTTTAAGGGACCTCAAACAAACACATATGTACAGAGGGCAACATGTGACTTTGCACTCATCACCACTAGATGGCACAATTAGATCAGTCATCCTCTTCTCTCCTACATGATCTTGTTCAGCGCTGTAGTTTGTTCAGGATGTCGGCCTGTGGCTGTTCTAGGGTCTGAATTATTTAGCGTGCCCTGCCGGGATGGAACAGAGATAAAGAGGAGGGCAGAGGGTCACCGATAGGAACTAGTTACCTGTACCAACTCACCTCCTCAGGTTTCAATTCAAAGCTTTTATTCCAATTTAGAATAAAGGCCACCTGACAAATTGGTGCCTGTTTTCTCAGAGTTTTTATTAATGTAACAGAGATATGAAAAAGGGCCCGCACCTCTAAACTGCACTTATATGTCTCACTATTACAGTTCGACAGATCAGACCTCTGGTGATATTTTGATACGCCTCCTTACATCATCCTCGTACCTTATGTCACATGAAGACTGGCTCAAGTTGCCATGACAACTAAGCACCGAACAGGCTTGTGAAACCCGACCCTCCCGTCTAACCTTCCACTCTGCCTGCGCACAATAATTCACTTTGGCAATACCCACAATGGTGGCAGGCTGCTCGGGCCATGGACTTGGCACAGCTGCCACTTCCAGGCCCTGACATGGCATCAACCGCTCCAAATACTGACCTGAGTACACCAGTCTTACCTGCACTGAGGCACGGAGAGACAAAAGAAGGATTCCACACATGTTGTAGAGATATATTTCACGTACAACTCTCTCCAGTTTAAGTAACAGGGGCGTGCCTGACCTCAGCAGCCTCCTACCTCAACTGAGCTCTTTGATCCTCCGACACTTAAAGTGCATCTCCCCTAATCTGCTGCATATGGCTGAAGACAAATTCCTGCAGACAGTCGTTAAAGTGAGGGGGCGAGAGTGTAGCCGGCTTACCTAGGAATGCCAGAGCAAAGAGCCGGGTCTTAAAGTGTCCTGAGCTGTGGAAAAAATGTAAATAATGCCGGGGAAACGGTTGGCGCCGGGCTTTGCACCGAGCTCACACTTATTAAGAACAACACGGTATCTAAAGCAGCAGGTCTGAGGGGGATTTATAACTAAAATGATTTGTTAAAATTTGACAAGCGACTTCTCATTTTTCATGCAACTCCAGAGCAGTATGGGCGGCTGTGTCTCAGAGGAAGAGTCGGCGTCTCGTTATCGGAAAGTTGCTTGTCTGCATGTCAAGATACTGAACTCCAAACTGCGCCTGATGTGCTGGTCGGCACCTTGCACGGCAGCCACCGCCATCAGTGTACGAATGTATGTAGAATTACTGTCATGTATGGCAGGCAACTGGACGGGCAACGATACAGTACGCAGAATCTGTTGATCAGAAGCACAAAGGCACGTCAGTCCTGACAGCACCGACCTGAGAGAAAACTTTTAAAAACATCGACAAAAACTCTGTTCTCTCTGGGGGATTAAATCATTGTTGTTCCTTAGTCAGTCAAGCTGATGATCACTGAAAGAACCCGGGAGCAAAGTTAAAGATCAACAACAACAGACAATCAGGATGAAAGTTGTTTGAATATACAAAAAAGATTTGCCTGGTGAACAAAGCTCACTTTGAGAACACACACTTGTCTCCATGATGTGTGTGTGTGTGTGTGTGTGTGTGTGTGCGCCCAGCAAAGGTTTGGATCAAAGTGAGTGGATTTATTCAGACCGGCTGCCTCTATTGTTCCATGAGGATTAACACGGTCAGTCAGACAGATACAGCCATACCTCGAACCACCCGCACTCTCTGATACACACACACACACACACACACACACACACACACACACACACACACACACACACACACACACACACACACACACTCTCTCTCTCACGCCTCCTGTGTTTTAGGTTCAACTCCCCAGTGGAGCACTGAGCCATTAACCTTTCTCTCTCACACACCCTCTAATACTGTAGTAATAACGTGCCTCACACTGATAGTCAGCCGGGCTCTGACCAGGCTGCCCTCTCCTTGCATTACCTTGTATGGAGAGCTGCTCCATGGCCTGCACAGCCTTCTGGGAGCACCTCTGTCTGAAATCTGTCATCTGTGGTGGATTCACGCTACACTTCTGTCCATCTGTCTGTCTGTCCCTCCATCCTCCTCTCTCATCTACAGTATTATTAATTCCCTGCTATGAAAACAAGACTACTTCACCACGTCAAAAATATATGGCATGAAAAACCTTGAAAACTTAAGTCACATGTTTTCTGAAATACACGGTTAAAAAAAAAAATCTGAATAAAACTGTATTATTCTGGCAGCAGGGGGTGCCAGACATACTGTAAAAATAGCAAAGAAACTGGTTATCTTGATTATTTTTTGGTCTATAAATGTTTATAGATATTCGTACATATAAAAATGATGAATTACTTCTAAATATGGTAAACCATTTTTATATACAAATAACTGGATTTAAATTGTAGAGCAGTTCTTTGCTGAACATGAATAACCCCACTGCATTAGTTGTGTGTACGCTAGTGCGGTATTGACGCTCAGTTTAACATTTTTGATTAAAATAAACTTTGCATAAGTGGAAAATCAAATGTTACGATTATTGACAGTCACATATTTTGTGTGTTGTCTGACATGGGATGTGTAAATTCACAGCCTGTGGATATTTTGTGCATTCACAAAAAACAGGGAAAATCTGTAAATAAAAGAAAAGCCATAAAATGACATTTATTTCAATAGCGTATTCATGACTCAGAGGTAAAAATCAAATCACGTCATCTTAGTACATTCAGATTGGTGCACAGAAGTACATGATCTCACTTATATATCTGACTGAGACCGGCACACTTCAACCGGGGAAATTAGCTGAAAATCTGCCATGTGTATCTCCCCGAAAAAAATGTTAAAACTCACAGAAACTGTTATAATAATGACAAGATAGGTGTGAGATGTCTGACTTCAAGTTAATTATCTGACAACTGATTAATTAAACGAGATAGATGCAAGTGAAAGTTTAAGGACGATTCTTATGCATGAACATTGTTGTGGCTCTGCCATGAAAAAACTTCTGATCTTTTAACTGACACTCAGATTTATGTTAATAAAATGTTAAATGCCTGTTTCAAATCTGGTTCATATGATAGAAGTCCTGTGTGAGGCATGTAATATAATACATGTTAAATGGAGTGAACATTTTGCAGAGTCAAGCTATTATGCATTTACAGTATATGTCTGTGTGCAAATAGTGAAAACAGAGCAAATGTCGTTCATTGAAGCTTAAAGAAATGGCATTTACCATTGCATTCTGGGTAATAGTAATAGTTTAATAGTTTTTCTGTTGGTGTACTGTCGTTGAGTTTATTCGTTTAGTCACTTCAATTAGCTCATTTGGGGTTGTCTCAGACACACAAACACACATAAACAAGGGTGTCCAAATACTTTTGGACGTGTAGTGTACATTTTAAAGAGTTTCAGCTGAATTTTGGGAAGTTAAATTTCTTTAATATAATAAAATAGGTAAATTTGACATGAAAATTGACTTTTAGTTTAACTCCATTCATTCACACACACACACACACAGAGTAGAAATCTTGAAACGTTGCAGAATTCTGAATGTAGCTTTGATGTGGAGTGTTCACAACAGAACACGTCAGAATATTTTGAGCTGATCTTAAAAATATCAGATCAGATCGATCACACTCAAGACAACACAGGTCACAACCGTTGGTTCAGCTTCGTTCATGTCGAGAGAACGCATTGAAACCGCCTTCAACTTCGATATGGATCGCCACACAGCGCAAGTGTTCAGATATCTTCATCGTTCAGCTCCTGGGAGAATCGGTAAGTGAGCTCTTCTTCTGGTCCCCTCTGGTAGAAGAGGTACTCTGATATTAAAAGTAATATCAAGTAAAAGTACAAATATCAATGTGAATGATTGGATTATAGATGCCTTAATAGGTCTATCTAAACAGAATTTAGGTTTGAAATGGATCAGGTGGAACTGACTTCAAAGTAGCTCTGGATGTCTGGATGGTTTAATCTGTAACATTTAATCCACTACTATACTCAAGTACACATTTTAGGTACTTGTACTTTGAAATGTAGTACACATCCTTCTGACTACACGCAGACAACAAGACTGTTTAATCATCCATGTTTCTCATTTACAGAAAAGAGCTGTGCTGGTGGGAATCCACCGGAGAGGAGGATGAAGGTCACTGATCCCAGCTCCGAACGAGGAGACGACTTGAAAAGAAAAGTCTCTGAAGACGATCGAGACACCAGGAAGAGTCAGAGGACACCTGACTCAGGGGGTGCTAAGGGAAAAACATCTGACAATGAAGACAGTCCAAGAAGAAGATCGCGAGAACTGGATCACGGGTGGACTGGGTGGAACTGGGTTGACGGCACCACTTGCACATCAGAGGAAACCAGCAGACAGGATTTCCACGCCACATACGAGCAGCTGCAGCTCCTGGGCGAGGGAGGCTTCGGGTCTGTCTTCGCTGGCACCAGAAGAGAAGATCATTTCCCCGTGGCGATCAAACGCATCCACAGGGACAGGGTCACCTCGCGAGGCGGTGACGAGCAGACACTCCCTCTTGAGGTGGCGATCATGCTGAAAATGGTCAAGGGATCAGAGGGGAACTCTGCGGCTGCTTGATTTCTACGATTTGGACCAGGAGCTCATCCTGGTCCTGGAACGTCCTGACCCCTGCCAGGACCTCTTGGTCAATCAAGTTGGAGGTTTCCTGCAGGAAGAGATGGCCAGTTCCTTGCTGAAGCAGCTGGTGGAGGGAGCCTTGGAGCTCCAGTCGCAGAACATTTTCCACCGGGACATCAAGCTGGAGAACATTCTCATTGAGACCGGCTCTGAGGTCCCGCAGGTGAGACTGATCGACTTCGGCCTCAGCTGCTTCACCGAGAGGAACGCCTCGTACAGGCTCTTCTCTGGCACCGAAAACCACATCCCGCCAGAGTGGTACGACCGCTCGACCTACACGGCCAGTCCCACGACGGTGTGGCAGGTGGGAATAGTCCTTTATGAAATGCTGTACCAGGACGCCACATTCGAAACAAAAAGTTTCCTGGGCGGTGAACTCCCCATCTGTGAGGACCTGTCTCCAAGCTGTCAGGACATTTTAACTCTTTGTCTGGCTGAGGAACCTGAGCAGCGACCATCTCTGAAGCAGCTCCTCCGTCACTCATGGCTCGCTTAGCACCTCTCCGTGATGCTGATCCTGCATACAAGCCCCTGCTGATCAGGTAAAAAACCTACAGTGACGCAGCGGAGCTGTGGAAGCATTACAGGACTGCTTCGAGTGCACAGACCGGGACACATTGTCTCTACGTTGTACCACACACCCACAAACACCCACTCAGGACTGCTTCACTTGATCGTGCAATGAAAAAAAATACACAAGTGCAGTATGTTGTATACTTTATATAGTCACTATGTTTGCACCTTTTATTCATTTATTCATTTTTATGTGAACGTATGCTGCTGTTTTTTTTCATGTTGAGCCATCTGCAACGACATTTTGTTACGATTGCACTGTAAGGTGAAATTTGATCTTAGAAATTTGGTCTTAGTCTTAAACCAGCTCCTCGACCTCTGGGCTGTCGATCATGTAAGCTGTATACATGTGTACAGGACGCTACAGTGTGAAACTGTGAGGAAGCCGTGTCATGAATTTCTGATGGATCAAGAAAAAGGTCAAAGTTACCTTGTTCTCCGGAAGTAGCGTACGTGTTTCTACCGGTCACGCTTCCTTCTGGGCACCGGGCACATAACAGGCCACACGGGGGGGTTAAAAATTCATCATGTTGTCTTTAATTTTACAGTCACAATCATATGTTTTCTTTCCAGTGTCTTAAAACCATAAAAAATAAATATACATTATGTTACAAAACATTTCCAGTGTCTCGGATCAATTAAAAAAAAAACAAAAAAAAAACAAAAAACAAGGACATGTATCAAAAGCACTGATTACAGGAGGGATTGTACAGTTTGTGTGGTACAAAAGCATTCAGTGAGTGGTAAACAAGACTTTTAAGTTGCATTAAAGTAGCTGCAAAATGCATCAGAGTTGGCATGACTGAACACTTTGGACTCAAGATACAAATATTCAGCAATGAAGACAGACTTTTATATTGATAATCATTACTTTTACATCTCCAAAGACCAAAAAATGCTTCTTTTTTTTCAACTCTTTCTGCAATACTGAGTTAAAAGTGAACTGATTGCACACTTTTACTGTATGTCAAGACTTTGGTAACCAGGAGTGTTTCTTATTGGACAAACAGGCAGGATGGACACTGGAAAAGAAAGCTTCAGGTTCATAGTGCTCCTACAGGGAGGGTGAACTCCTCCCCGTTCCACATCATTAATGTTCACTTAGGCCCATTCTGGGTCGCTCACACACACAAACATAACAGTCTTTCATGCATTATGTGTGTCTGTATGCCCGAGAGTGTGTTACAAAAACCTGAAAGCCCACTACAGGCTCATGTGTAAGGTGTTAGTTTGATGGTGAAGGCACACTGAAGGATTGTTGTCCTCAGTCGATTAAACCAGCATAAGTGATTTTCACAATCGAAAAATGTTCCAGGTGATTTTTAGTTTAGAAATTTGCTCTCGCTACTGCTGAAGTACAAAATAGATTATTTCTTCTTCACCTTTAACAATATCTACACATTAATTACACTCTAAATGCACTGCATTGAGAGGCTGGGGAAGCCTTTCTGAGTAAAAAACAAAAGAAGGAAAAGAAGAAGAAGAGCACTTGGTGTGTGTGTGTGTGTGTGTGTGTGTGTGTGTGTGTGTGTGTGTGTGTGATAGCGCTGTTTCAAAAAGTAAGTGAGACCACATTGTGTCAGGTTATTGTCCAACGTTTTTAAGGGACTTGTAGTCCTTGAAATCCTCTTGGAATACAAATGTACCAGCATGTATTTGAGTCTGAGCTCATGCACAGTGATTATACATCTGCCTTTCTCCACGAGAGAGACGAGGTCCAAAAGTATTGTTCCGTTTGCCAAACTTTATAACCACAGCATCTTCAGGGCTTGCAATGCATCCTGGGGGAATTCTTCATCTGTCCGTCCCCATTTACTGCAGCGGTTTTGGCACACGTGGCTCCATTGCATCCTCTCTTGGTACAATCCGAAACAGCATTCCCTTTATTATTTCTCACATCTTTTTCATTCTTGTCTGCGGCAGTCTTAAAGCCTGCTAATAATACTGCTCTCCAGAGAGAGGGAACACAAGAGGAGGGCTGGATGGACAGATCAGCACCCATCCGTCTTCAGTTTTCCTTTTGTTCCCATCCTCTTGGCCCTCCTCCCTTCTTCTCCTCCCCCAGCAGGTTCTTCGCTCCTCCTCTCACAAGGGCGGGCTGGTCTGGCTTTTCCTAACAGGTCAGATCGAAGTCTCGTTACTGCCACTGTTAACGGAGGGAGGGAGGGATGGGGGGTAAAGGGAGGATGCAGGATGGGTAGGTGCAAGGAGAGGGGAAGGAAGGGGAGAACGTGCGATGTCAAAATGGATGCAGGGATGCAGGAAGTCATCATGCAGCATTTAAGCAGGGTGGTCATATCATTCATGCTATTGGTAAAGGACTGGGAGCTCAGAGGGATGTCAGCACAGGCCGGTGCTAGCTGGTTAGCATGCTAACTTCAGTGGATACCTCTGCACTCAATACATTTAGGTTTTTGATATAACGTTAAAAAATCTTATTCCTTCACATTCTGTCAATAATCTTATGTTTTTAAATTAAATTCTTACATATTGCATCTTTTACATATTTGACTGTCTTTGTTTAATGTGCTCAGCTATGTGAGCAAAGCTAAGCTAACCAGCTGCTGCGCTAGCTTAATATGAACCATACAAATATGAGTGGTATTAATGTTCTCCTCTAACTCCCCAAACTTTCCCAAAATGTCAAACTATTCCTTTAACTTTGGATCTTTGATGGAACATGCATTATTGCACCAGTTGACATAAAGGCCACTAAAACATGTTACCTCACAATAAGTGTTTCACAACTCTTAAAATCTCTATCATATTGATTTTGAATGATTTTTCAAGTGATTCAAATCTTACAAGTAAAAGGACAAGGACTGCCATCGTAACATCATCACATGCCAGTGCTCTCTACAAGACTACTCACTCTGAGTCCGACTCGTTGCCTCCGTTGACCGTCCCTGACTTCAAGTGCATTGCCACCCCCCCGTTGGTCTCCCGGTAGATGCCCGCCGGTGGAGGGCCGACAGGAAGCTGCGGCCGTGGGGCGACGGGAGGCTTGATGAGGGAGCTGTTTTCGTGGTTGCCGGGGCGACCGCCGTCGTTGGAGTCCAGCGAGGGCGGCCTGGAGGAAGGCGTTATGATGTTGACCGACGAGGGAGGCGGGGAGGAGGTGTTGTTGTTGTGCGGGGGTGGGGAGGTGATGGTGGGGGGGTTGTAGTCACTCAGCTTCTCCCTCAGACGGTTCTTCATGTTCTTGTCGCTCAGCGGAGGAGGGTAGCTGATCTTGTTCTTTAAAATACCTGAGGCAGACAAAGAGTTGATCGCAATGTATCTAAGGCAAGATCAATACACTCAAACAATTTGAGTTTCAAGAAGAATTCTCCTCTCTTACCTTTTCTCTGCTCTGGTTGGTGGTTGCTGTTGCTGTTGGGTTGGCTCGGGGAGGCTGTGTCTCTGGCGTTACCGGGCGTCTGCTTGTCTCTCTCCTGAGCAGCCTCCCTCTCTCGCTCTCCGACGTGGTTCAGCTTATTTTCCGTGTGCAGCTCCACATTCACTTTGGTCTCCACCCTCAGCTTGTCTGTCCCGCCGGGGTCCTCGCTGTCGCTGGCTGTGGTGGCCTCTGCTGGCCAGTAAGGCCTCACGTGATTGGATACTGCATCCACTGTGGGGGATCACAGAAGCAGCGAATGTCAAAACGAAATTCCAATCAGACACTAAGCAAAAGTGGAGATACCTGACTACATGTTCCTCTCATATTATGCCAATTTTCTTAGGTTTCTATCTTTATGTTGGGTGTCAACTGGAAAATGTTTACATACTATTATGTAAAGACTTTGCTGCAGCACCTCTATTCACCCTCTGTCAGCAATTTCAGCCACTTTATATACTATGGGGTGGTTTATCATATAACAATACATAATTTTTTTTAAGTTCGTCACATATTTTGAAAATAAAATTTCACTCTGAAAAGTTACACAACTGTCAAAGTGTTTTCCTCTGTGTGTATCAGGCAGAATGTAATGGGAAAACTCAAGTACAAGTAATTAGTAATTAGTTATATTCTACAAGTGATTATACTTCATGTTCAGCTGGACAGGACCACCCGTATACCTTTTGGTGTGCTGTGAACGGGCTGCCTCTCATTGTTCCACTTGGGCTTGACATCGATGTCGTCGTCCTCGCTGTCCGAGGAGTGGGAGGAGGCGTAGGAGGAGCTGTGTTCATCCACCGACAGCTCGCTGTCTGAGTCAGAGTCTGATGGGAGCGAAGCAGGGAAGGTAGGAAGATTAATAAAGTGCACAGAGGCATACATCTTTATTTTCAGGGTTTATTTATATCTGTTACTAAATAGGAACCGTCGCTCACCATCTCCTTTGGTGCCGTTCCTGTGGAATAGAGGTCCATCCAGGTCTGTGTGTCCTTTAGCGGTCCCTGAGGAGACACTGGGCTTCTGGCCAGACTCCTCCCTGGATAAATGCAGGCAGAGAGGAGAAAGGGAGGGAGAAAAGGTGGGGGCGGAGATTAAGAGAGGGGAAGTACAGCGTCCCTGGTTAAGTTAATTCAAGCCCAAACTCGTGGTCTGCGACAGCTAATGTTTGACAGCTGAAGCACCAGGCGTCTCTAATTACGAAACTTCTGTTGCCAGCTTCAAGGAAGACAGAAAGAACGATTAAAATCGAATCATCAACAGAAACAAAACACTGACGGATAATTAAATGTAGTTAAACCTGCAAATACTTCATCGTTCTTTAATCCAAAATGCAATAAAGGTTGCGGCAGCTCTCTTTATCTAATAAATTACAAAGACAAAATCTTCCCTCCCTTTTTCGATCCACCTGTAGTCGTTCATTCCAGGTTGCATTGATTCGTTGGCTGGAAGACAAAAACGCTACTACAGACTCTGACCTGTCTGTAGACATGCCAACAGCCTCAGGGACGAGATATGTGTGTCTGTATTACATTCCCACTCAAACAGGTACAGTCCCATCTCCCCCTATTTCCCAAGTCTCTCTTTCTGCCCCCCTTTTTCCCCCACTTCTTCCTTTTGCCTTTCCCAAAGACGGCACGCCATCCCGACTCTTCCCCACAGCCCTTTAGCTCACACTGACCCAGCGTCAGCTCGCATTACCCAGATGACAGTTTTACGATCGGCAGCATACAGTCAGACCTAACCTCGATTCTGTAAAAGTCTCTTAAAACACCAGCTATATGTAACTCTACTCCGCTGCGATGAAAACATGTCGGTCAAACACACAGAAAACACGGTACAGTACAAGGTGCTGCAGGTGAGATCAGCCACAGATGAACAAGCCTGGAAGAGATAGACCTCAAAACCTTTGAGACATCGATCAGATGTACACCTGTCCTTGCTAATTTTCTCTAAAGCACTGCCAGACTTAGTTGCATAACATTTACAATAATGCAAGTATGATACAAATTTTATCTCTGAGAGACTGCTAATTGCTAATGACCCAACATTCCTAGCTGTGAGGAGCTAGCATGGAGCTGTGGATACAATGCTAAATACTGTATATACAAATTCAACTAGCCTCTAAAACTCTAATGCTGTCCATATCAGTAAGAAACAAGTTATACAATATATTCATAGTTCTTCCAAAATGCAAAACTTCAATACACTAAGCTGCCAGTTTATTAACACCTGCATTAGCTAAAACGTGTGATGCAGCAGGTGGTGAGACTCCCAGAAAGGCGCCTAACTTTAATTGATTGTTAAATTAAACAGAAATAAAAAATGTTTTCTTACAAAGGAGATACTGCTGGTAGGCTGAATGGTATATTAAAGAGCGAGTGTGGGGCAGTGGACACAACACTACAGTATATAAACCAGGCACACATGGAAGATTTCAGCGTTTTGTTGTATTTTCAGCTACTTTAACTCAGACTGTGATCATTTCCTTCAAAATACAAAACAAGTTACAAAAAAGGAACATCTCAATAAACCCGCATTAGCTAAAAAACGGGATTAGCTCAATTTTGTTTTGGTGCACCCATATTAAATTAATGCAGTTTAATAGGCTAGGGAAGCCATTTTTTTTTTTAAATCCTACGGTAACTTCATGGTGGTTATAATGTACAGTTGTTCTCAAATATCATGTGAGCAAAGTTAGTTTAATCTGTCAATGCCTACAACACAGAACAACATCACAGTATGTGTCATGTGTATAGGTCTACAGTAGGTGCTGTGTGGCAGAGTTTGTGTTTTCCTGATGATGTGTGTGTTGGGTTTTGCAAAAAAGCCATGCGCCATGCACTGTACAATGCAGCTGCCATTCTGTGGCAGCTTGCATGAGTGGAAGAATAGCAAGAAATAGCCTCAAAATGTGGGGGAAAAAAATGAGCAATTTAATTTATTGCCTATTAAGAAGAGAATAAGGACAAGGTGACAGGGTGTGTGTGTGTCACTGTAGAGTGTGTGTCTGTCCGGCTCTACTTATATTTATAGGGGCTTTGGGTGTTTTAGTACGTGAGATATTTGATGCATCAGCAGACATGCAGGGAGGAGAGCTAAAAAAGACAACATAAGCAAAAGTCCAAAGAATCTGAAGTGGAGGAACACACACACACACACACACACACACACACACACACACACACACACACACTCGTCATGCAGCACTGTAGTAGAAGCAGCCATGCGGTCAGTGAGCGTGATGTACCTGAGTGTGTAAGCCAGGTAGCTGCTGCGGCTCTTGGCTGACCTGAGCGTGCTATCCAGGGAGACAGTGGACTCGCCGATGCCCGAGCGATACAGAGCGCCGTCTTCTGTGTATGTGTTGTTGCAGTTGAGGGAGCGCTGAGGGTGGAGGGTTTTAAGGATGGAGGAAGGGGAAGGAAACAAGAAACAAAGACACAAGAATGTTTTGTCTGATATTTGAGAGCAAACGGTGAAATGACAACAAAGGTTTACATATAAAGTGACAAAAAGAACAAACACTACAGTGCATGGTGTATGTCTGTTTACTCACTGTGAGCAAAGAGGCCCTCGTGGTGCTGGACTCGTCCGGGACGTTCTTCTTCCCCGTCAAGACGTTCTTGAGGTTCTTCCTCACCTCTTTGTTGAAGATTATGTGGAAGAAGAAGATGAAGACACCCTGTGAAAGAAAAACAAGAGATGAAGAGACGCATTATAAACACCAGGACGAGAAAGACACAGATCAAAACATACGAGTCAGGATTATTGAACAGCTGATGATCACTGACATAGATCAGCACAAGAATATACGCTGTATCACCTGCAGACAGCTGAAGACGGCGAACAGGTAGTGGAAGGTCATCACGTCGCTGTTGACCGCCATCAAGCCGAGCAGCCAGGTGGCGCTGATGAGCAGCAGCAGGAGGAAGGCCATTCGGAGTGCAGGACTGAGGAGGCAGAAACTCACACAGGTCAGCTTCACCAGTGCAAAAAATGTACATCTACTGTGCATTAACTTTTGGACATTGTGCTCCATATTGAATTATTAATGTGACACATAAAACTCACATGGCTCCTGACTTCTCCATTGCCTTCTGCCTGCGCCCACACGAAGCCTTGGCAGCCAGAATAAAGATCACTATGTTCACCTTTAGAGGGAGAGAACAATTCACTCGTTATTCCACATAATTTCTATGATCTGCAGAGTTGTGAAAGCCCTTGCGTCGATCAGTGACCCTAAACAGTGATGGTCCGGATACATTTCTTCTCATGAGGCAAAAACAATTAGCTGCCCTGCTATTTTAACTCGTGTACGTACCAGGACGACTACAAAGATGGGACCTGCGAAGCTCCAGATCAGGGTGTCGTGGACGGAGAGCCAGCAGAAGTCTGGGTTGCCGTAACCCTGAGGGTCGAGACCTACTGCCAGACCTACACACACACACAGAAGGAACACAACAAAGTGTGAGTTTTACACCTGTTTATAAGAAATCATCTCTTATCTCCCTCCCCGGTCCAGGTGCAGTTTTTGATCGAGTGCCATGGCAGCGAGCACTCAGGGTTTCCCTCCACCTGCATCTCAGTTCTCCCGCTATCATCTGACTCACTCATCATTGCCTTTTTTCATTTTTTTGCTTCTTGTCTGTTTGTCGTTTTTTTTTTTTTTTTTAATCTCTCTCTCTATGCTCTGTAACTCTATATCTATCTCAGACTGCGCCTCAATCCAAATTCCAATCAGGTAAGTGTTGCTGTCATCAGTACGGCCAGAGCATGTCAGTACATCGCAGAGCATTTAATCTATAACAGACATCTTATTTTACGTCAGAAACTGTAAAATATGTGGTACAAAAAAAACAGAGAGACAATTAAAGTAGTTATAACACACAACATAAGAGGGAACGGGTATTACAATTAAATATTCATTTTATTATCAAGTTGTGTACTTGACCTGTATACGGTGAACCAAAGTTTAAAAAAAAAAACTTACATAGGGCTGCTCAGTACGAAATTTTCAAATCTGATCACAAATCATTACATAATTGTATTTAGTATCTTAGATATATCATTATCAGCTATTCGATCCATACTGAGAAGGCTAAAACTTCAAGTCACCACGCTTCTATCAAGAAGCTGTCAAACAAACACAATCATTTTTTAGGCAGCTACACAATCTAGCTCGCTTTTTTACCTTCGCTGAAACAATAAGCATAGCCTGACTGCCCAGGGCAAGTCAAATGTCACATGTTCATTTATCTGGAGCTGACGATGGGAGTGAGTCACTCCGCTTCCTTTTCATCTCAGTGAGAGTGTGGAGTACCAAACAAAGCACTCGTGAGAAAATTACACCAGATAAAGATTTATGGGCTAAAAGGAAACAAACATATGAGTTATCCTGTAAACGGCGTAACTGTTTATTTGGGCGGCGTAGCTCCAGCTGTGTATTGCACAGTTTGCTTAGTTTGAGGGCAAGACGGCTTACATTCAACACCACGATTATCTTGAATCTTTTCTCGTTACCTGATAATCGCTCACAGATAAACAATTTGTGTGGGGGACGAATAAAACGTGACGAGCAGGTTTGTGACCCACTTGCCAGACACTGAACGCTGCCGTCTGTCCTGAACCGTGCCAGAGGAGATCAGAGGACCAGCTTGCTGTACGCCAAGATAGCATTTCCAGCAGCTCGATGCTTTTTTCAAACTTGATATTGTCTGAATAAGACACACTGTGGACATCCAGATAGAGGCTGTCTCTCTCTCCCTGTGCCCCCTCACCCCTCTCAGTCTCCCTCTGCCTCTCTTTCCATAATTTTCCCACGAGGATCACAGCCTCCTCAGCAGAGACAAGTCACAGCAGGAACGCGCCCTGACAGTCTGCCATCTTCCGCGGCTCTGTTTCTAAGTTAATGTGTTTGTTTGTGTGTGTGTCTGTGTGTGTGTGTGTGTGTGAGTGTGTGTCTCACCGGTGATGATAGCCGGTATGCCCCAGCCGATGGCGTAGTAGAACCTCATGTGGCCGTGGTTGATGTTGCGCAGCTCCGTCAGCATGCGGTAGATGTGCAGCCCCTCGACGAACATCCAGGCGAAGGTGCACATGTAGAAGTAGTGGAGGAGGATGGCGATCACCGTGCACACGAACTGGACGGAGACGAGAGAGAGAAGGGAAACATGAGTTGGTTTAATCCACAAGCAGCGTCTTTGTTTTCGAGTGTGGTTTCTGTCGTCCTCGCTTTCGCTCGGCCGTCTATCAGTCGATCAGATGAACACCCAGTGAATCCATCCATCCATCCGTGTGTGCATCCATATCCATCTTCCAATCTGCCCTTCTGGCATTTAACACACTTTTGAAGCCAAGTGCTGATGCATGAGGATTTTTTTTATAAGGCAATGCATTAGCTGCAAAGAAAATCAAGATAATCATTTGTGCCGTTTATTATAAAAAAAAGCCTCTTAAATACAAACATTTGCTGTGTTTTTATGTCACATATCATTGCAATTTTCCTGCACATTATGGACTATTCAATATTACAGTAATGATTTAATCCCCACATTCCTGCCTTTCTTTTATTCCGCTGTCTGTTGCTGTGTCGGAGGACCGCAGCATGTCTGGGAATGTCCTGGCAGTTGAGATACTGTATTTTAGTAAACGCTGTGTATTGCCGTGGAGATCAGAGAGAGGGAGAAAGAGACACTACTTTGACAGGACTATAAATCATCCCCCAGGATGGCCCCGGGCACACACACACACACGCACACACACACACACACACACTGACAGCATTCCACAGTCCTGACAGAAACACACCTCAACACCCGAACACTAGATTGGAGGACATGCGTGCAACACGAACATGGATCCAACAAGGGGGGAACTAAACAACAAAAAAACAAAGGGACTAAACTCTAAACTCTCTCCTCAGACTGGGCTTCTACTTTATAAAGAACAACAGAGGGGCAGATAACGCAGCATGCTGTTAGTCAGCGCTCAGGTCCTTGTCATCCCAGTCAAAACACCGTGAGTCAGAACATCACGACTAGAGGAAGAAGACAAAGACTCCCACAACGTATCCAGAAACCTGTAAACTTCCATTCTCGGGATCTTATATCTTTGGTTTGAGCCAGTTCTGTGAGTCACCTCCGATTAGATGAGCGGACAAGATCTGATTGGTCGAAAATAGCTGGAATCAACTCTTAAGAGGCAAAGCCCATTTTCTAAAAGATTTTCAGGTCCATTCCGATTGATCCAAATGTGGAGGGGATGCCGAATTGTTTACATTTTGTTTTTGGATACACAAGTCTGTTATAATTCTCCCGTTCGTCAGTTCTGTGGATTTGTTGCTGTCATCTTTTACTGGGATGAGGTGTGATGTGCAGGACATCTGGCTGACAGCTGCGGGAATTCCCGCTGTTCTGTGGCAGGACTGACAGGTGGACCTGATGAACCTGTGATGTCGCTGTGCAGACATCTGGTTCAGCCAGACTAAAGAGAGACCACGAAACCTTTGAAAGATCACATTCCTCCTCTTACATATGAAATGTCAAACTCTAAAGTGATCAAACGCGCCACCGCTCATTCCATACAGGAGTTCAGCTGCTTCGCTCTGACATGGTCTGGGTTGAGCAGGTCGTTTTTGGTTGCTAACTGTAAGCTAATGTTCGCAAAACCAGTTATTAAACTGGCATTACTGAGCCACTTTGTGACTCACCTGCTTTGGCTTCTGTTGCAGTGTTTTAGCACTGAACTATATCATATTATCTTACATTTGTCACATTAGCTGCTTTATACATGATTTATTTGAAAGACTTGGAAATAAATGTGTCGGGAAAGGAAGGGTGAGGACGTCGCTCAGTATGCATCAGACAAAGTGCTGGCAAAAAGAAAATTAATTCATTTTAAAAAAGCAAATGATGAATTATGAGCGATAATGATCCTCTACAAGCTAATATAGCATTTATGTCACCGATTTTTGAGTAAACAGTGTTTTTTTGTTCGCCCCCACCCCCCAAAAAAAGGGGTCAGGACCAACCAACCAACAGCTTAATGATGTTCTCTGTGCCACAGACATGTGAGAGATTTATCAAGTGAAAACTAAGAGGCTGTTATGGGAAACCATTGCCAGGGACGACGGACCCGAGGCGTGCTTCTGGAGACAGGTACCAGTCACAGCATGTCTACGCTACTGGCACACAGAGGTGCATGTGTGTGTGTGTGTGTGTGTGTGTGTGTGTGTGTGTGTGTGTGTGTGTCAGCAGACTTCAAAGAATCCACACACCTTTTTGATCCTTCACTGTACGTCTACGTGTGTGTGCACACGCATGTCTCTGGCCATTACTGTGATCCAGACTACATTATCTTATTAGCTCATTAGACTTCTGACTTCAGACTGTGTTTCAGCTGATATCCCACACCTCTTTAATTACAGAGGTTTACCGTGACGCTAAGTTTCATCCAGCCGGGCCCGTCGAATCAAGATAATCAACTTACCGGTGGTTATTTTTGGAGAAAGCTCCGGCAACCAGCACATTCCTTACTATGAAAGTCACTAGTCAAGGAACAAAAACATAATCTGTCAAATAAAGACAGACTCTCAGGTAGGACTTGGCCCAATAAGCCCGGAAAAGCTCCTGTCAGCACTGAGTTAGACGGCCGCCCGCAGGCCAAACATACTGGAGGATGCCTGGCAGATTTTCTTCACATCGTGATTCCCCCTCTGCCATAAGCTTGTGTGTTCCCATATCATATGCATTTGCGGTCTGCAATGTTTTCCATCTAAATGCCAAGGATGTCATTCTTCTTATGTTGTTTCTAACTATTGCACTTGTTACCCTCTTCTCCTGATTTACTGCAGCTCAGGCCGGTGAGAAGAGAGAGGATGAAATGTCTGTCATGTAAGGAACTACTAAGCAAGGGTGACTTTCTATTGCAATGTCAAAGGTTGTTTAACACCACCAAACTATTATGATTGGATTACAAAAACGTATCCATGAGTCAGCTGTAACACCTGAACACATCAAGAGTGTGCCAAAACCAACTAGCAAGAAAGCAGAGTGTTCTTTAATTAGCTAAAACCAAACAGTTCAAATGATTAGCTAAAAGTTATGAATAATTATTCAAATAGTTTGAAAAAAGTGATGTGTAAATGCTTGACATGGTGGATAAATGATTAAAATAGGGAACCAAAGGTAACAAAATGGCAAAAGAGCTAAATGTTTTGATAAAAAGTGCAAAATGTCTCCTCAAAATGATGGATAAATGGTAGAAAGTAGAAAGTTTGGTGTAGTTGAGTTCATTTGACAGGCCTGTAGGGGTATGTCTGACAAAAACTGTTGAAAGCCACTGAAAAAAATCTAAATATGTTGTAGTCGCACATAAAGCGGCTTCCACTGTACAACGTTGGAAATACACTCACCGGGTTGTCCGTCTGATTGATGCCGAGCAGGAAGACAAGCTCGGAGAAGAAGAGCGCTGCTACCAGGTTCCTGTGGATGGCGTGGAGGTTGGAGCGGAGGCGGCGCAAGAGGCACAGCAAGATGAAGGTGAGGAGGAGGAGGAACAGGGAGACCGACACTGTGGTGTAGGTGACGATCTTCAGGGGGAGGACGTCACCGTGCTGTGGAGACATCGAGACGTCAAGTCGGTTACAAGGCAGAAGGCAGAAATCAGCGGGCGTATGGGGATGTTTTTCATGTCAAGCTGGAATGACACATCTCCTCTGCATTACCTCTCTCTTGGAAATGTCCATGAGCACGGCGAAGCTGGTCATGTGGTTACACTGACAGCTGATGTGGGTGTTGTTCCTGTTGAGCACCTCGCAGCCTTTGGAGGACCAGCCACCTGTGCCTCCGATCCTAAACACGCCGATATGAAAATGATTATGAATGATACTTTATCCGTAAAAGTCAGGTCCTAGAAAACACTTTCCCCTGCACGTGTGTCTAAAAGTCCAACTCACGCGATGGAGTGGTTCCAGAAGACGCAGACAGGTTTGGTTCTCTCCTCCGTCTCCAGCAAGGTGTACTCCAAGGTGATGGGCGGGTCCAGGATGGACGGGAGGGGCGGACCCTCGCTGTGCACCGTGGCGCTCACTATGGCTGTGTTGATCACCGGACGGTTAGGGAGCCTGGAAAGACATTAAAAAAAACATAACTGAGTACGACTTTAAATAATTAATTAAGTAACATGACTTACAGTGAGATTTAATTTACTTTTCATGGATTTGTTCCACAGTTGCACACACGGCCGCAGCCTCGCGTACAGTAGACCGAAGCTTGTTTACATTTCCTCATATTCTCTCTTATCCTTTATTTAACTTCCTATTCTAATCTTAGAGAAATATTAGTTACTTTCTATTTAACACATGTCGAGAACACATCATACTCCCTGAATCAAACTAAACATCATCTCATAGACCTTTGAAGATCCTTATAAGGTGGTTACTTCAAACACAACTACAGTAAATATTATGGCAGGTCTGAACATTAAAGATCAAATATTTTCACGTGACGTAGGGTTTTTCTTCAAAGGTTTACAGTACGTGATGAATGGTATACACATATAAAGGTATAGGGTGAAACCTCTCCTTTTTCCATCATTCTTCATTACGCTTGATATTTTGATCCCAGAAAAATGTGTCCTGTTTGAGTTGGAATGCTAAACCGTAACAGGCGGTCGTCTACCTCAGACTCCTGCGGTCAGGGTCATATCTCTCCGGGAGGAGCTTCCCCAGCGATTTGTACACGATCACCACGGCAACCGGCAGAGGGGAACCTGGGTCAAGATGGCGGCGTCTCCTGTCGGGCACCGTGTGCTCCTCCTCCTCCTGCGGGGGATCGGTCTGAGCTGGAGGCGCAGGAGTGGGCTCTGCTGTGGGAGGGGATGCTGGTAGATAAGATTGGAGTTGTGTTTGGTTTTTGTTTTATAACTCGGAGCACAAATGGAGTTCTGACTGGCAGTGTTCTTACCTCTGTGGGCCTGAGTGCGGAGGTTGAACTGGGGGAAGTGGACGGAGGATCCCAGCTCTTGGGGGTAGGTTTCCTGGATGTCCTGGAAGCGAGGCAACGTCGCCCTCTCCGGGTCCGACACATCCAGATAGTCCACGGTCAGAACTAGATATCAGACAGGAAGAAGAGGCAAAGGCTGAGGATGTAACCATGTGCCCCAGTGCCATACAGTGTCAATACAGCTCTTCTACTCACTCATGTTCTCAGTGACGATGGTGAAAGGTTTCAGGTAGGTCTTCCTGACATTCTGTGCCAGGGTGTTGGCGTAGTCCTCGAAGTTGTGGAGCAGGTGGGCGGTGCCACCTTCGGTCCTCTGGATCTGCTCCCAATGCTCCTTGTTTTCAGGATCCAGGATAGCGCTACCCGCTCGGATCAAGTTCTGGGAGAATCCACAAAAATTGCAGATTATGGGGAAGCAAATATCAAAGAGACGAGTAATAAAGCAATGGAGGAAGTATCAGGTTGGAACAGTGATGGATCAACCAGTGGAGGGCAGTGTGCCACCAGTGCTCCAACGTTAAAGTTTGAAGATCTTTTTACAAACTGAAATCAATCCTTTTTATAAAAACTGATCAACTTTCCACCCTGTTTTCCTTCTCTACCTCATTGAACTCTGCATCCTTCATGGCGGTGAGGTCGAATCCTGCCTGCCGGCTCTCGAACTGCAGCACGTGATTCAGCAGCTGGGCGGCCGTCTTCACGTCGTCGCCGTAGTAATGCGGGGTGTTATTGGTGGCGCTGTGGAGCATTCGCACAATGGTCTTGGAGCGGTCGCTGCTCATCCTTGAACTGTTGCGGCGCAGGTCGTCGTTCTAGAGGGTCGAGGGGCGGGAAGAGAACGAGAACGAGCGGGTCAAGGCAAAGGAAAGCTGAGTGAGTGCGGTGAAACATAATAGAAATTGGTCAATCCCAGGATTAGAGGGACTTTGAGAAGCTCAGGCCTGGAGTATTAGGTTCAGGTTCAAACATAACGGGTGCAATACTTTGTGTAACTCTCCTGTGGAGTTCATCCTATGAAATTACACTTTGTCAGAGACACTTCAGCTCCCTTATAATGCAGAGTTTCTCAAATATTAAGAAGGAATTATGCAATATACAACTCATTACAGAGGCAACAATAGTCCGATTAAAACTTCATATGTAACCTTTTTCTGGTTGGGAGTCAAAAAATGGAAATAGTAACATTTTCAGTGTATTAAAGTGGTTCTGAAATGGTGTTACACACCAAAGAGTACCTAAGCAAACATTGACTCTGTCAAAAATAGAAGTAAGCCTTGAAAATTTGAATTATTCAGTAAGATATGTTTAACCGAACACAACAGTATGAAATGCTGTTATTCTGTCTGGTACCAGTTTCTTCAGGTGGGCGAAGGTGACGGTGGTGCAGTTGAAGAGCTCGGGCATCAACCAGCCTTTCTCATCGCTACAGTGGCGGATGGCAGTACCTGTAAAACATTTTTATTTATAGCAAGTTAAAAAAATTACGAAATAACCCAAATTTACAGAATGTGAATCAGGACCAGGTTTATGATTATGATGTCTATGTGTTGTGTTGCAGAGATATCCTCTGCTTCAACAACCCGCCCGACAGTTTCTGAGTGCTGGCTACAAACAAAACTCATTACAGACACCATTCACCCTATTACAAGAAACTGTACATTTTGATGTTGTTATTTTAAGGTCTACATTTTAAATAATCTTGCTTTAGAGACACTTCTCTTCTCTTTAAATATTTCAGGCTATACCGACTGGTTCCAGTCTGATTCAGTTTGAGAGAAAGACTTCATCCGAATGCAAGGTCTTTTCAAATGCTATTGTTGCAGAAGAAGCAATGGCTGAAGGACTTGCCAGCTGGAGCAAAGAGAAGGCGACGGCCAATGTTAGCAAACAAATTCCCCCTCTGAGTCTTAGGGAGACGACAAAAGGGGCCACCATGGTGACGGCAGTAACCAAGGGGGTAACCAGGAAAAGTGGCAGTGCTTTACTGGGAGCAGGTCAGTGAACTCGAATCTTGAGTTCAGCTCGACTGTCTCGCTCCCTCGCGCACACACACACACACACACACACACACACACACACACACACACACACACACACATAGCTGGAGCATGTACAGTGGCTGGTATTTTTCCAAGAGTTTCCACAGAAACGTGACTGGGGGATAGGGGAAGGTCTGCTGGATCAACGGACCAATCGGAGAGCCTCATTACCGTGTTGTTGAGCTTCACAGGGAGAGTGTGCTCATATGCCTTTAAGTTCATCAACTCACAAGAACACAGAAACCTGTGCAGCTTAATCTAACCACTGCTACTCAATAACTTTAATGCTTTGGCACAGAAAGACTTTTACTATGTGACTTTTCGATATTGTTTTATAACATCACTGAGTCAGCTATCTTAAATTATAGCACTTGTGTTAACGTACATAACAAAACTATTCCTGTGACTTAAATGTTTTCCAGTACTGGCGTGGTAGAACTTTACCTCGATCATGTCGTTGACCTCAATTTAAACTTTTGGGGGCCCCTGAAACTCTTTTGCTCTCTTTTAATATGAAGTGGACCACACACTGTTTTCTCTACATAACTGAATAATTACTCCACATGTTACTTTTGTCATCAGAGGGATTTAGAAAGCACTCACCAATGGATCCTTTGGGACAGTTCATGGCGGCGGGGCGTCCAAATTTGGTCTTGGGCCACCAGATGCCCGCGTCGAACGCCTTGGGACAGCCCTCGTACACAACTGCGGAGGAGAGGGCGCACAAAGCAAGTTGAGACAGCATTACATTATGTCTAAATTGACTCGATAAGAAGTGCAATTATAAACCACCACTTGACTTTTTACCACATAAAATTTCACTTTAAAAGATAGACGTCTGCTTTGGTTCCGCCACCAAGCCAATCCACTCCACCTTATGAAACAGCCAGACAGACCAGCACAGTGACATTCAGCCAAATTCAGGCTGCAGAGCCATTACACAAGCTTTTATTTCAGCATGTCTGGGTTAATAAATCTCCGGGACAAACCAGGCCTGTTGGCTTGTTTGTGGCTCCTCTTATAATCCCTGTGTTTCATTAACTCTCAAGTTCTACCTCACTGCTATGACAGACAACTTCACGTAAGCGATACATCTTTTACTTCTGATTCAATAAGCTCATTATGTATTTACAGCTTTCAGTCTTCATTTATCAGCTATTTTCACTTTCCAGTCTTTTTCATCATACTTACCCTTTTTTAAGGATCACGTCTACTAAAAGATGGGACATGCCATCATTAGTAAGGGCCGTGGTGACATTAACCGCAGACTTACTGAACGTCTCCCTGGAGACTCTACTGAGTTTGGTGCAGAGCTGACAGATCGGTATGAAGCCTGTCACGGATGGTCACATCTCAGTGACCCGCGGGAGATGACCAAAGAAACCTCACGCTCGTTTCACTCTTCCGTCGTCACTCCCTCACTCCCTCCTCCTTCGCAACATAATCTATCCAACTCTTTACATCGCAAAAGTGTCTTAAATCCACTTCACCCAAAAATAAAGGAAAGGAAGGATTGGGCCATCTTGCTTCTAACAAATAGAAGCATGTCGCCACAAAGAACTTCCGTCCATTAAAAGTCCGAACACGTCCTGAGAGTTTGAAGAGCTTCATATCGGGTCAAACAGCAAACACGCTGACATTGGTCTCCGTTAGGGGACTTTGTGGTTTTGTCTTCCATTCATCTCTACTGTATTGTGTGTGTTCAGTCCCGCTGCCAACTTAGTGCGTGAGCCAGACTTGCCTCTTCTGCTTGACTGGGTGGTGACAAAGACGCAAAGTTAGCTCAACTGCAGCACCAGCAGATGTGAGCGACACTATTTGTCTCCCTTTGACACTTCATCAATTCATTGGGGGGCTCACTAAAGGAATAATACACCCAACTTGTGAAATTATTTTTTTCGCTACTGTCCCTGTCTTCAGGGAAATGTATCTGAATTCATGGTTTCACTTCTCACAAACACTTCATCTAAAAAAGACTACGGACTTGTTACCTATTATCATTGTATCAAATCAATTGATTTAATGTAAGTAATAAATGCTCTTTTGCTTATATCGGTATATTTACAGAATTCATATCCATCCAACCTTCAGAGCTACACTGTTGAAGGTTCATCTCCCTGTTTCTTGCCTCGAGATCAGTCTTTTGTTGGAAATCACAGAAAAATCCCTTTTGAAGACGTAATTATAAAATATATAAATCCACACACCCTCGCATCCCAATGGAGTGACCTCAGCGAAGGGGTTATCGCAGCGGTTACACTGACGACCGATGACTCCTCCTTTACAGGGGCACTGCCCGGTGACGGGGTCGCAGGTTCGAGACTCGGAGCCAACGGAGAAACACTCGCAGGGATAGCAAGTGTCCTCGCCGTCAGGACGGTAGTGGTTTTCCTGCAGGAAGAGGAGAAGACATAGATGACTGATGTTTTAGTTAGCTCATCGGACGTAAGTCTGAAGGAAAGCTAGGTATTTGGGTGTTCATCTTTAAGGTCATGAGTTAGTCTATGTAGGTTTTAATTTACATTGGTGACAGGATGGTGCGAAATTCTATGTGTCAGTTACACATAGTTGGTTGGTTGCTCCTAACTAACCAAATGATATGTTTTTACCTTGCAGCGACACTCTCCAGAGGTCTTGTTGCAGTCTTTATGGAATCCCCTGCTGGTATCACAGTTACAGGGTCCACACATGGGACTGCCCCACCAGCCTTGAGGACACGGCTTCTCCACTCTGACACCAAAGACAACAACACATTTATTAAAGCGACTATAATTCATATTGTTTTTAATAACAATAGCGAATCTGTAGCTCTCCTTGGCTTGACGGAGCTTTCTAGCAAGTTTCAGCTAACTGTTTAGCTGTCCAGTCTTACTGTTTTGGTTCATTCTCACAGCTCTCATAGCATCTTTTTTTTTGCCACAGCAGGCAGCTGTTTCAGTGAAACACACTGCTGCACGTTACCTGCTCTGCACCGAAAGCTAGACAGGCACAGTTAGCAACTATTTAGCAACTAAAGAGTCAAATATTTTACTCAGGAGTTGGTGGAGACCAAAAACAGAGCAAAAAAGACAGTGAATATTGGACTTAAATGCCCCAGGTGGCCAGAAACACAACTCCAAATGAATGCTAATGTTGCTCAGTAACTCTTAGCTGTTAACTGTTCATCATATGAATTTATAAGGTGATGATATGAGAAACAGTCAATGCAATTTCTGAACGACCAAAAACAAGTAAATAACAAAATCCTAAAATTCAACCTTAAAATTGAATATTTCTTCAACTTAATAATTACACAGAATGTATTCAGCAGCTAATGATACCAGATATTAACCCTAACCTAACCCAAAACTGTTTTGTAATTTCAACACCTTTGGAATTAAATAAAGTTAAAATATCATTCAAGTAAAGTGATGGTTGATTAGCTTTTGACATGTTAGCGACATGTTATCAGCTTGAACAAAATACTTTACAAATCTGATAGCTGACTATCTGCTAAATTTATCTCCAACTAAACGCTCCTTGTCGACCTGAATCTCAAATAAACTTCCTCTCTGCTTTCAAGTCGGCGAATCAAGTGTGACCTACTCATACAAACACACACAGACTTTCTTTCTCTCTCAGGAGATGCGATCTGCAACTGAGCGATGCGATCTGATACGGGGACGAGCGGCAGTATGAGGGCAGCGGTGACTAAATGCCTATGGAGGATCAGCGAGGCGTGGAGGGGGAATCCCACATCCTGCTTAAGACGGGGAACGATGCGTGTCATGGGGGTCAGGGTTCAGGGGGAAACGGCTGGTTCTCACTCAGGGGAGGATAATTCACGTGAGCACTTGAGACAATGCTGACAGTGCAAACCACTTGCACAACACAACTTTCTGTGCCCAATTGAGGTTCTGGTTATTTCTTTTTTGATGGTCTGATCTTCCCTCTCCCTCATGCACACAAACACTGTCGAGCTCAGATTACTGTCTAATAACGCTGCTCGGAAAAGGATTCGGCAGGTTGGCAAAATTGCAAAAAGAGCAAGAGCCCAAAAGAGATCAGTGGACTTTGTCTCTGTTGAAGGAAAGATCCATTTTTAGTCTGAGCCATTCTAACATCAGGATGCTGAAGGACTGTCTGCAGGTCTTAGATGTGCAGAGCTTACTTCTCTAAACTGCAGTGTGAGATGCAATCTGCTTAAGTGATCCTAAAGACCTTGAGCTACAACTTTTAGCCCTCTGATATCACTAAACCATCAGCGCGGTCATTTTGGATTGTTTCTATTTGCTGTAGAGCAGTGATTCCCAAATGGAATGAAGTGAGGCAAGTCAGTTTGTACTGTGGGACTCTGCTATCCCATACACTATCCCACGTATTCCTGGATTATAATGTAGGTTTCAGTTAAAACTATTAGTGAAACAGGATGCTGTGAGGAGATATTGACTGGTAAGCCTACAAGCACACTGAGTACTACTAAAAATCTCTCCATGCTCTCCCTTTAAAGATTTAAACACACACACACACACACACACACACACACACACACACACACACACACACACACACACACACTCAGAGAGGAAGGGACCTTACTTGTTTTCACAGTACTGGCCGTAGTAATTCTGACCACATTCACACGTGTAGCCGTGGGAGGAACTCGGTTTGCGGACGCAGGTGGACACATGCTCACAAGGATTTAGCTGGCAAGCATCCACACACTCGTTACCGAAATAACCTGCAGGGCACGTAGAAATAAAAAAAAAAAAAAAAGAGCAGAATGATGAGTGACATTCATACCTTAGTTAGGGTTGTTCCAATGTACGAGCTTGTGGCGGTGTGTATTACCTGGGTCACAGACACAGGTGTGTGTGCTCCAGTCGTCGCTGCATTGGCTGTTCTCAGGGCAGATGTTGGAGTCGCAGGGGTCGGCCAGGTCACAGCCGTCCTCCACGCGGATCTTCAGACCCTGAGCCATGTTCACGTTGGCCACGTTGTTGGACGTCTCACCCATACGCACACCCTGGCGGAGAAGAAGAAGGAGGAGGGGTCAGGAGAAAACTGCCGTGAAGTTTTTCTATTTTTTGAAATTTGGAAAAGTTCTCTTACCTGTATGCAGCCAACGAATCCTTTGCTGACGTGGTTGTCCGCTCCAGGCAAACCTCCAACATGAAGGGTTTGCAGTTTCAGTCCTGGGAGGTCATGGCCGATCTCCACCGATCTCTGCTTAAAAACACAGAATTGATGATTGATTTCCTCCTGAAAACTCGACCCACATGTCCATCCTTGTCTATTTATGGAGTAATTGCCTGTACCTGGTAAACGCCGTAGTCCAGCGACACAGCGGCCATGTATTTAATGTCCTTGCCGTCTTTAACGCTCCTAAGTTCTACCAGCAGGTGGTGCCACTCCCCGTCATTGACCCGAACTTGAGGGAAGCTCAGCGACGCCACCAGCTGCTGTCTCAGCAACACCTCCATACGCACCTGCTGCTCACTCACCTGGAGGGTCGGAAAGATCTGTCGCTATTATACGTTGATGATGATGACATTTTCGTTGACAATAATTTGTCGGTGGGAAAGGACTTTACCATGAGGTTTATGGTGGAGGAGGGTCCGGCGTTGGCCTGAATCAGGGTGCCAGCAGGCTGTCTGGTGCGGAACATGAGGCCAATGTACCAGGGGACAGCGACGGTGATCTCCGGCTCGCTCCAGGAGACCAGAGCCTGGCCGTCGAAGAACTGAGGGGATGGCATCACTGAGGAGGAGAAGGACAAGAGTAAAGTCGGGTTGTAGGCAAAACATGATAAAGATGCGTGTAGAGGAGCTTTGAATAGTAGGTTCAAAACAAATCTGTGTAACTCCAATACATTTATGAGGGTTAGACTTCAGAGATTTGGAAATAGTAGCACTACCTCTGTCTTGTCACATTTCTAATTTGAATAAACATATTAACGGTAGCTTTCAAATCAACTCAATATAAAAAAAAAAAAGTTTTCATTTCATCTGATGTGATATAATCCCTGCTTCATATTTTAGGATTACTACACAGTAACTCCTAAGCAAACATCCAGTGTCTGAAGACATTTGGAAAATCCACTGAAAATCCTACAGACACGACGCGAGGCCTATTCTGTAAGCTCCTGTACGCGTCGAGAAGAGAGATCAAAAAACGCAGCGGCAAACACACCCACACCACGCACCACAGAGGGTCCACCTTTCAGCACGACGTACAGTAAGTGCTTCATCCTGTATAATCTACAGCATAAACCCTGTGCGTTCTCAGGTCCCCGGGGCAGAGATTTCAACAGAGGACTTCACAAATACACTCAAACACAAGCTGTAATTATCAGACAAAAGCACATATTTGTTCCTCGAACAAGTAGCCACGGTGGTTTTAGTAGGAGTACTTCAGCAGAGCTCGGTCCACCAAAAGTAAGAACAACAGCTTCTTTCATATTCTTATTCATTCGATCAAGAATCAGCTCTAAAGAATACAACTAAAGAGTGGACAGCCTGGCTAGAAGCTGCGTGGTACTTTATCCTGTGTGCATGTTAGCATGCTTCATCAGTAGGCTTATGGTGACAATGCTAACATTGCTGTTTAGTTCATCTACATTAACCAAAGAGTCTCTATAACAAAGAAGACCCATTACAAGCTGTGGCAACAGTATGAAATGGTAACTGCTTCCTGTGTGTTGCTGAGGCAGACCTCCAACAAAGCTAAATTTCTCCTGATTTGTCTCTCTGATAAAATGTCGTTGTAGTGTGAAAATGTCTGGATGAGAAGCGGCTTGTGAAAAATAGCTGCGATATTTATTTGGGTGACTATGGGGTGAAAGAATCAATCATATTCATTGCCTAAGTTCTCCCGTTTCTAGTTAGTTACATTTGCTAATCAGCGCTAAACACAAAGTACTGCTGTGGATGAAAACGTTGTTGCAATACGTCAGACAGTTGTCAAGATAGTTCACTATATAACGTCAAAGTTTAAAACAGGCCGAATGATTTTTATCTAGCTATTCTAAACCTCCGATCTTTTTCACCTTATCTCAAAAATATGAACATATGAAACACGTATGTTGTCTTTAATAATCCTTAATTACTGCAACAGCCTGTTTGACACCGGTCAAGGGATTAAAACTCGACTTGTACTTGTCAAAACAAGCTAATACCACCCGTGATATGTCAAAGTCTTTTTTCAGTTTCTGGCACGCTCATTATTTAGACTGACTGCAATCTGCTTTCAGTTAGTGTGTCAGCAGTCATTCCTCATCTTTAATAAACTGTCTGCACTGAAACTGATTGAAACCTTAGCAAAAAAACGTCTGACCGGGTCGGTGACTTCCAGTGGATTTTTAGTCGTTTCATGTCGGTCCAGTCTGGATGACTTTGGCAGCGTAAAATAAACGATAACACGTCTCCGGTTTCTCGCGTGGCAGCTAGGTGTGTGAAGCCTCAAACCAAATGTGTCAACAAGCAGCTGAGCAGCCAAAAAGCCTCTTCCCGGCCTGCTGTGATCCCAGCCCAGTTCAGATACGGGATACTGGGGGCTGGCACTGGTCGGGCGGCTACCTCATAGGCGACAGGGTAAAGAGAGGAATTCACACCTTTCGCACATTGTTTGGAAGCTCGCCCTGAAGGAGGAAATCAAAGTTCTCTCCTTACTGCAGAAGAACTTGAGATGGGTTACGGAGTGTAAATAACAACACTGCCGGCGAGCCGTGATGCTTTTAGGTTTCAGCGGTTAACAGGAAGTCACTTAAACTACTCCCTCTGTTTATCCATATATCTTTATGTGCTATATATAGGCCTGCACTCTAGTGACATGAGCTGTGCTTCACAATTCTGCTGGTGACAACAGAGACACAAAGAGGACGTTTATGTGCCCAGTGTGCATCCTTTGTTTCATCCTTTGAGTCTGGGTTCTGAACAGTGAGTCACGGTGCGTTCCTGTCCTGAATATCCAAACCTGAGGCCATGTTCAGCACCTGCACGGTGAGCGAGCAAAGGCTTCACCCTGACTTCTCATTGTGCCTCCCGCATGAGTCAGACTGAGTCACGGAAAGTGTCTCTTATCCCGTTTGATCTCCCGAACTACTTCCTGGAAATCCTCAAGATGCACACACACAAAGCACGTGTGTGCACACGGGAGCGTGTAGATAGAGGCACATTCGGAGACACACCTCTATAGAAATGGATGCACTTAAGACATAATTCCTCGACAACAGCTAGAAGTGTATGTCGCGCACACGATTCTTACCTTGCTCACAGTTCTTGCCTCCGTAACCTGTCGGGCAGTCGCAGTTGTAGGTGTTCCACTTGCTGACGCACACGCCTCCGTTCTGGCACACGACCTTTGTGCAAAAATTCTTCTTTGCGGGACAACCTTCTGCGGTGCCGTTGTTGGCGATGAAGCTGGCCATGTCGATGGGTTGGCTGTCGATCCGGAGGTTTCTCATGCAGCCCACGAAGTCTCTGTTTCTGACCGGGAAGTCCTCAGGTAGGTTGGGAACTCCGCCAAGCAACAGGGGCCCCGTCAAGTCCAGAGACCTGCAGAGGAAACGGATAGAGCATAGATCAGCGCAAAATCCAAATCTGCTAGCCTGTACTTAAATATGTGTTGATGTAAACAACCAGAGTCAGATGTGGACACAAACACACACTGAGCCCACTCAGAATAAAGCCATATTTTAACTATGATGTTCAGGAATCTTCATTTTTGTTCCTTTTTGTTTGGAAACGTGTAACAAGCAAATTAGCGACCGTTCGTCGATGTACCGAGTTCACACCAGAAAGGGCGACTGGGGTGAAACATCAGCCCTTCGGTGTGATTGACATCTCCGGAAATAAAAAGGTTATTGTGTCCAAAGTTTTAAGCCGTCACAAGGCTAACCGCTACCATCACCATGACCGAGTCAGGTCCCACGTACTGGGTCATGTAGGAAGCTGCTTACACTCGACATCAAACGGCAAAGCGCTTTGAGAGATTTAATGTAATGCAATGCTGCACACACAAAAAAAGATTTATACGTGAACTTAGTCTTAAGAACATTTTCATGCCCAGTCAGTGCAGCAATTCACATTCGCTAGACATATATCGACCTTATGTTAGTAAGCCGTAACGCGACGTAAGATGTGCGATGAAGGAATATGCCTGAATGAATGGACATCACAAAAGTTCTTGAAATATGTCTTTGAAGGGGACTGAGCACGATTAGGAAAAGGACGTGCCGGGCTTAAAACCTGACTGACTGTTTCTGCTTTCATGAGATTTTTAGGGTTTTACACGCCCTCTAAAATGCGCTGGTCAAAAATGACACATAGGTCATTTTTGAATTACTTCTTTAAAAAATTGTGCCACCCAATGAACGCCTCTCAGCTTCTGTGACCTGTGTGGCAAGTTTCCCGAAAGAATGTAACCTCATCGAGCTCCTCTCTCTCGCTCCCTTTCTCTCCGTCCGTCCCCACCCTTTGCATACTAAATGTGTTTCAGCATGCTTACATGCTCTCAGGAAAAAAACAACTCACACTATAAAAATTAAAACTAATTAGCGGTAAAACACAGAATGAATCGTATTAGGCTCGTGTTGAGGTGAGGGTTTATCTTCGTCTCTGAGGCCGCAGAGAGGACGCGAGGATGAACACAGAGATTAGGAGACAAAAGGAGGAGAGGATTGCGGGATGAGAGAAGAGTAAACTGTTGTAATAAAGGCAATCTGACGTAGACCCCGAGGCACAACAACTATAAATCTGACTAGTTCGTGTGTGGAGCGCGCATGGGTTGAACTGGAGATAATAAATGTGACGACCTAAAGTGAGGTCAAAAAAAGAAAAGGTGAAAGACAAAGAGAGACTGGAGCTTACTTCTTCTGTCCGGTCTGGGTGCCCTGGGCGGCGCAGGAGTAGTTGCCAATCTGCTTCCCGAAGCGAATCGCCATAGAGATGTCACAGTCGTCCACGGCGACCACAGCCACCTTTTCTCCAGAGGGTCCATGAGGGATGCCGAGACGCCCGATGTTCGGCTGAAAAAAAAAAGAGGCATCCAATTGAATCATGGGTTGACACGATGAGACAGCTATATCACCTGAACAAGAACAATTTGGGAACATTTAGGTGTAAAAAATAGTAGGCAGAGAAGTAAAGACAAACAGTGAGTTGATGGATAAATTTCTAAACTGCAAATGTAATGGTAATGGATGTTGAAATAGTTTGCTGATGGATAAATAACACTATTACAAATATCTAACCATAATAAAAGGCAAGGCTAATTGATAAATGGTTAAACTATATATGTAAAAGGAATTGATAGACAGTTAAAATAGCTAACTAACATTGATGGATAAATGGCAGAAATAGTTCAAAGGAATGGATTATGGTTTGGCTAGGAAAAAGTCATGGATACATGGAAATAGCTAGCTAAAAATAAGGAAGTTAGCTATAAACTAAAGTCATGAATAAATAGAAATAGTTAGCTAAAAGTCATCAATATTTGGTTGGAATATATTGCTTAATTATAGAAATAGTTATCAAACATAATTAATTAATTGTTAAATATGGCTTAACAATGGATAAACAGTTGAAATAGCTCAAAGTAAAGGATAAACTGTTTAAACAGAAAGCTAAAAGCTAAAGTTAAAATGAAAAAGAACCTTGAAGTTCAATTTCATGCCCAAAGCAACATTGTTAGCGCTAACATATCTGTCAGTATTAGTTAAAGAATGTCCAGTTCAGTCCAGTCTAAGCGCAAGTGAACACATGTAACATTATGGGGTAGTGTGGTATCTGTCAGGGCTGTTGGGGGGGTCTGACAAGAAAGACTGGGAACACTGCTCTTGCCAGATTTCCAATATTCTGTTTTTTTTACGGTGCATTGTTATGTAAATAACTTCAGCTGACTGAATTTAGTTAAAACATTTAATGGTTGGTTTCTCCCTTACTTTATTTTTTATTCAATGTGAGAAAATTGGCCAGGATGCAGCTTTGGTGCCTGATCAGCTCTACACAAACAATGTCTAGCTGACTTTAGCCGCCTTGGAGTGGAAGCACACAGGCCCGTCTTGGCTTAAGGTGACAAAAAGCCCCATTGTGCCTTCGCTCACACCTAATGATTACAAAGTAGGCTAATTCCTCCATCAAGGCCTGTGGCCGGCAAATGTTGATCTGAGAAAATGTGGATCAGCTTAGAATATCAGGCCACCAAATCCCTTTAGTTTTTTTGCGGTAATATCTAACCTGAGACCGAAGTTCACTGGAGCGTTCCATAAACAATAGTGGCCTTGGAACAGGAAGCAGAGGGAATTTGAGGAGTTCACTAAAATAAATGCTTCCACCAATTAAATAAAAACCCTTTCTGTCTTACTGACGTAAAAGTGAAGCACAAGACAAGATGCTGCTGAAGATACGAAGCATTTTTGAGATATCAACGAATAAAAAGACATTCTCAAGGCCAACAAAGGTGATATGACAAACGCATGTACAGTAAAATGACAGAGCCTGGCTGTGAGTGGCTTACAACAGATCCAAATGATAGGTTATCCCTCTCTCTGCTTTCTCTCCCCGGAGAATGGAAAATCTCATAGCTACAACAACAACACGACAATGGGACTACAGATCCCAGATCTGATCGCAGCGCGGTGTTTACACGAGTCACCCAGGCTGTTAAGAGGCTGACAGTTTGAGCGACAGCGACGGAGACTTTCAAACCACCGCGGTAGCGCACCAACACGAGACGAAGTTATGAATCAATTTCCTGAATTCATGAATATTTTGCTCTTGACAGCCCATGCCAGAGATTTTGTTTACTGCCCTCTACCAAATGAATTAGAGGGGAAACGCTGATGAAAGAAACGGAAGAGATGGAGGAAGAAAAAAAGAGAGGCACGCATAGAAACACAATGTGTAGGCATGTGTTTGTCTGCTTCATAAATAGGATTAGTGTAATGAGATACTGGTGGGGCAGAAACAGCAAACAAAGGAAAAGGGAGGAAAAAAAAAGGAGGGCGACAAATAGAAAAGAATGAGCGACGGACAAAAATAGGGAGGTGGACTGAAGAGAAATAAGAGCCTGAGAGAGACAGACAAAAGGGAAACTGGCAGACGGGTAGAAAATGAGCAACACAGGGGCGCACTTGTCTCCTATTTTGGCTCAGGTGGGCTCCGGTCTGGGCATATTTTCCAGCCCCCCCGGGGAGTTTTGTCGCTGCCACTCCCTTTCACCGTGCCCTGTTTTCGACTGATTCCTCTGAAAAACACTTTCACACTTTTCCACAGAGACGGACGGCCTCTGACGCCACCGCTGTCTCCTTTCTCTTTCACTTCTAATCCCATCTGGACTGCCCTTCATTTTGTTAATTCACTCACAGCACAAAAGCATCTGTGGGATGCTGGAGATTCGACAGTCCTGCCTACAACCAGTGTCCATAACTGTAACTTGATGTGTGTATCCTTAAAAGGTAAGTTCACCAATTTTACATATTAAAGTGTGTTTACAGGTCTTGGTGAGTACTACTGCATATGTAAAAAAAAAAAAAAAAAGTATTGTTATATGTTGGCTCCAGTGATGTCACTCAGTGGCTAAGTTGCATTGTGGGTAATGTAGGCACCAGGTGCAAAATAGTTACATATTATCTCTATACTCGAAAACCTGACCATTAAAATGACTTAGAGATATTGTTACATTATCAGAGTAGTTGCTGATTTATTTTCTCTCAATAGACCAACTTTATGATTACTGTATTGAAAATGAAACCCTAACCTCTCACCTAGTTTTACATGCCTCTGTGTGTCACTAACCTATAATCACATTTTACGTGGAGCATGTATAGCAATCATGATAGCAGGAAACCACACCCCTGTCACTGGCAACCAGCCAATCGCCCCTCTGCACTGTACAGTACAGCACAGGTGCCTACTTGTGTTGAGCCCTCCCACCCTCACCTCCTGACATCACCATGATATCTGCAGACATCCGCCTTCGATGGAACTAAAACTCTTGTTGGGGCGTCCCACTCTTGGCTGCTGGGGCGTAAATCAAATCGAATCAAATGTAGATCGAGTCTGTGCTAAAAAAAAAAATCTTCAGCTGTCATGATTTAATGTGTCGTTACGTAACGTGGATTCTACTTCCTGACCTGACACGACGGCAGCCTGTGGTTGGAACGCTGCGCGCCGGGGAAATCTGTCTGCTGCGGCTGTGGCAGAAACGCCTGTTTAATTAAAAACATCCCTGATAATTATAATTACCTTTAATGCATTAGCCTGCTGTGAAATACGCATGAATGTCCCCTGTGGGCGGCCTGTGATAAAGGGTCCTGCTCCAGAGCGCTCTGGTTCTGTTCCAAAAGTAGCGAAGCCTGCAGCCCGACAGTGTGAAAAATGTTGGCACCACGCAGCCGACAGCGGCAGAACAATAAAGACCCTAATACGAACAATCGACATGTTCAAAGGAGCTCAACAGTGATGAAGCAAAGGAGAAAGGAAAGGGGGCAGAAGAGGAGGAAATAACAGCCATCATCCTCTTCTGTAAGTGCGTATTCAGCAGAAAACAGGAGCTACAAAACACATAAAGAGTGGTAATATGCAAGCTGCTGAGAACTATGATGAAGCAGAAAGTTTTGCAAATACGCTTTTTTTGCTTTTTTTCCAAGGATGAGGTGGTGAGACGGAGATCAGTCTCACATGCTCACCACTGATAAAACGTTGAACAAATACATTTTTCAAACCCGGTAGCGAAATGATAACAAGAGGGAAAGTATGAGGAGGGCGACAAAAGGTAATTTGTCTCACAGATAAACTGACTCACTCAGTGACTCCACTTACACAGGAATCTGCAGTGAGGACGATCATAATCTTATCATCTCTTTTGAGTTAAGTCAGGCGAGGAAGGGGGGTGGGCGAGATAAAGACAGGAAGCAAAAACACGGGAGAGAAAGAGAGACACCCGTAGACATAATGGACCCGCAACCCAAAATCGCACAGGGTGCAGCTGTTACATGTGCTGACAATTCATGCCGACACATACACATACATGCATGTACCCACTGTGAAGGCACCAAACTACATGTACTTTGGGTATCTGTGAAATGTGTGGATAATGTGCAGAGGATACAGGAGGATTACTGCAGCTGTTAGTACAGGACTGCTCATGGGTACAAGATCCTGACCCACACATTCACAAACAGTGACTGGACAGCAAACAATATTAAAACCAGGTTTCTGAAGTGTGATAATGTAAACGATGCTCGACAAAACAAACACTTGCAAAGCCACTCTTAAAGGGGCAATATGTAAGAGCTGGCCACCTGTTCAATGCAAAGATGAAGAAGCTGGAATATTAGCAGCTAGCAGCCGGTAGCTTTGTAAGCTCAGTTAGCAGTGCAGCTAGCACTCTGCCCGGAGCTGGGAGCACCGGGTGAGTGTTTGTATCGCTTGTTATCGAAGTATCCACCCTTGAGGCACAAGCTGGCTAGTGGCTAGGTGGGTAGCATGCTAACTGCTAAAGCATCAAACACAGATGTGTTCAACATTATGTAAAAACTGTTAATTGGCAAACACACAAAAAACCTTTTTAAAATGTTGTTTTTCAATTAAGAGGCATTTCAGAAGTTACTTTTAAATCTTGTCCTAAATCCTTAGCGTTCATTTAGCTGAGTGTGTCTGTTGGCTGTGTGACCACGGCTTGTAGAACTGTATATGGTTTCAGGCTTCTCTCTGACCCCTGGTTTTAAAGAGCTCTTGGCCCCCCTGCTTTGAGGGGCCCCATGAGAGTCTCTTATTTACCCTCTGCCCGACTCGGGGACCGTTGAAGATTCCCTCTCTCTAAGGTGTCGTCTCCAGGGGCGATAGGCTTGCCGCAGCCATGGCAATGCACTTGATCCCCGCGGCTAGCCACAAAGGAGTCACAAGGAGGGCAGAGGACACGAGTGGATGGGGGAGTGTGCGTGCGCGCGCACACACACACACACACACACAGATTTGTGGACAGTCCAATATAAGCTAAAAAACTACTATATGCACACCTATTTTCCAAATCTACACACACACACCCCATGTTCCCTCGAGCAACGGACACACTCTACACCTCTATTACCACTGGTCTACCTGTCAGAGCTGACATGATGATTCAACCAACCCTGCGGCTGGGATAAAGATCCATGCTCCACAGATTGAGTTACAAGCAAAACACGGTTTGACAACTTAGTCAGAAAACACCTTTAACACTGTCAGACTGAGCCACTTATGACCAGGAAATGTGTGTGTGTGTACAGGGTGGGATAGAGGGAATACCCGGTGGTGATTAAGTGTTGTTGTGCGTGTGTTTGGGGACTGTGGGAAGGATGTCTGTAGAATGTGTTTAGGCGTGTGTGCTGAGTGAGCACGCGGCAAGCTTGCATGTGTGTGTGCGTGTGAGGCAGGAAGTGGCTATAGTGCAGGAGCAGACGGCAGCACGGTTCATTTCGATAATAAAGGAAAAAGGACACACACTCTTTTATTTTATTTGGGCTCGCCTGAGGAAATACCATTGTTTCTCCGACTGCTGGATGAAAGTTACAATGGATGTGATCTCCTTGTGTGTGTGTGTGAGTGTGTGTGTGTGTGTGTTTCCCAGAGTTAAATTGAGGTAAACACAAGAAAAAAACAAACATGTTTCAAATATAATAACACAGAAGTTTTTAGTGCTTCAGAATAAACTGGAGCCAAAATAAAGACGGGCATCGGACCAAAACCAATATGTTTGTTTGATGTGTGTGTGGTGAGTGTGTGTATAGAGTTGATTTTTTTTTGTATTTTTTTTTGGCCCTGTCATGCTCGGGCTAGTGTGTCCCACCTTCCCTGTGGCAGCAACAGACTCTGTCATGTCCACATTACCTCACCTGCCCTCTGGCTATGTAAACCTAGAAGTGTGAATTATTCAAACACAAACACACACACACACACACTCAGACACACACAGTTCCCAGAGGCTTTTACACAAGGCTACGATGTCCCGTGTTCAAGCCTATATGTTACTGCCGTCTTCATTGTATCATCGCACCTCTTCCATCCATCAGTGTAACAGATGGACGGCGGCCATTGTTGCCGTGTAGCTTTCAAGCAGCAAAACAAATGTGCGGACGACACGGACACTGAGGTAAATGTAACTGTAAACCGCTTGGAACGGCTTGAGAAAATTCCTTTTGCAAGTCGACAAGCATGGCCACCTGCCCCGTGCACTGACATCAGGGGCATTACCTTGTAATTGAGGTTGTTTTTAACGGCTTGTTAAAGCATATTTTACAGGCAGCGTTTGTCTCTTTGACTCATTCTGCATGATTAATCTCTTCCGCCCCTCCTCTAGATTTGGATATGTTTAGTCTTGATTTGTGGTGAAATCTGTTTTAACTTGCAGTTTTGCTTTAAAAGAAAATTTTAAAAAATGGCTGATAATCAAACAGGAGTATGATTTTGCACCATTTTTAAGCTAGCTAGCATAATGTGGACAGCTAAAATATGCTAACCATCACTTGGCTCTAGCTTCATATTTACCTCACAGACATGAGAGTGATATCAATCCTCTCAAGGGAAGTGAGGAGTTGTATCTTTAATACAGAAAGCAGTCCTTCCTGTTGCAATAAAGCACTCCTGGCAAGAACCACAGCCACTTTAATTCCGAAAAATTTAAAATGCACAAGACGCGTCTAACCGATCTAATCTCTGAGGCAGCAGCTGCTGTAAATCCAGATCTTTATCTAAACTCACAGTGAGCATAAACCAGTTAAGGATCACCAGGAGTGATGCTTATGATTCGCAGTAAGAGCAGTGGGACAATAAAGCTGAACTTGATAGGGATCATATAAGAGATAAGACACGTACGTAAGTGGAAAAAGATAAGAGAGACAGATGTCGAGACGGACGGACTCAAGAGGAGGAGGAGGAGCATTAGTGCCAGAAACTATGTAGCAGCAATAAACAATATGGATGTTTTATCTCAACCTCATTTTTACACATCCTTTTCTCTCCACCCCCCCAAATTCCACTGTCTGTCTCTCTCAATTTTAATAAGAGGCTTAGGTCATGCTAGGTGAGGTGTGTGAAATTTCCTCCTTTGTGACACACACACACACTCCCTCACATCACAGGGGAGTGAGGAAGGAATGTAAAAATGAGCGAGGGTGAAAAGAAATGAGAGAGGGGGAGAGAGAGAGAGAGATGTCGATGGGGCTGGGCAGTCGTGTTTGAAGGCGGTCTGCAGTGACAGATTTATCAGATTCATCCTCAGTCCTTGATGACACAATACTGTACACATCTGCTGTTCCTACTGACTGGAAGCTCACTCATCTAGACAAACACACCCATAAATGTCAGCATATATAGGTTCAACCGATGTGGGTGTTTTAAGACTGTGTGGCTGGCAGTCATAACATCTGCACTGAGACCTTTTCTTGATGTATGGCTTCAGAGACAAAGCTATCATCCACCTCTGTCTCCAGGCTGGCTAGCTAAACTGTCCTTGGACTGGAATGGACAGCTCCATCCCTGGGTGCTAGGTGCTTTTAGCTTGCAAGGTATAGCTCCACCAACGTATGCTATCAAGTAGAAAAGCTGTACAATACGTAAATGTTTAAAAACCTGTCAAAAACCACAAATATAGAAGGACTGGTTGGACTGGTAGCCCAGGCAGTTAGCCCCCGCCAACTGGAGGACAGTTTAGCTGAAATGGGGTGTTTGTGTAATAAAACAGCTCACTCCTGCTTCTCAGAGAACCACAGTTACGCAAATAACCTTAAGATTTTGCTCACCAGCGTCTATCATCGTGGAAGAATTTGAAAAGGTGACTAAATTTAACCCTTTTTTAAATTTACATTTACTTCAACAGACTGCATCAGTTTAAAGATCATTTTAAGCCTGCCACACCTCATTTCAAACATTAACACAATAGGTTGTAGAGGAAGGTGTCAACAACAGCACCAAGTGAACCAACCTGAAACTGGGTGTAGACATTCGCTCTACTCAACTGATATCTCACTATTATTTAGTTGACTCTAATTAAAACCAACTTGACTTGTAGCGATCTTAGTGTAACAAAAGAAGAGATCAAGGATATGATCCAGTCTGGAATAACAGTCTAAACAGAGGCGTGTGAGCCAAGAGATATTTGCTGTCCCTGCTCATTACAGGAGCCATCTACAACAACTTCTGTCAATAATCCTCCCTGACAGAATCACGTTCGGCCTGGAACGCTGCTGTTGCCAAGGAAAGCACAATCACTGCTCGCTGCGAGCCTGCCTACCTACCTGTCCGCCTGCCTGCCAAAGCTCGGATAAGTTTATCTCACCTGAACAAACCTCAATGGAGGAAGCCAGTGAGAGATGACAGGCAAGAAAGAAGGTTGTTACTGTGTCAGGTCTGCTTGTGTGACACATACGGGCAGCTTCTCCAGCGGGATTGGAGAAATAGAGGACAGCAGATAACTCAGTGGAGCTGGACAGTGATACATGGATGAGAAAAAAAAAACACGTGTGCACATGCAAAACTGTTGAATAGGAGCAAGAAAGATGCAGCAGTGATGCAAGGGAGCAAATCCTCAATCATAGCTAGTGAGCTGTTCCTCAACTGGGAGACTGTAAGTGCAATAGACGCATGTTGCACTTGCTTTAATACCTCAATGTGTCTTTCTTGTCTTTCCTTCTAACTTGTCTTTCTTGTGTTTCCTGCCAGTGTCCCTGCTAAATGTTTTAAAAGAAGAATGTCAGAGCGCACGAACATGCAACATAATGATGAAGCAGAAAAAGATGAAGGTGAGCTCCGGGTTTTGTATCTATTAAAGGTACCCTAGGTCTCTGGTTTTTTTCACCAAGGAGGAGGGACCAAAAAAAAAAAGACAGAAGACAGGTTACATCGAACTACCATCTATCAAATCCACACACCTTCTACAGCCAAACCAAAACCAGAAAAACCCCCAAAATCTACTACAGCCATTACCGAGATCATGTTACCTCTGCCCATCTGAGGTAAGCATGCACAGTAGAGTTAGTCCAGTAGACTGTACTAGAAGCAGAGCAAGGGACTAAAATAGACCCAGGGGGGGAAAAAAGCCACCAGTGGGGACTAGGCTAGAGGTCAGAGGTTACCTCCTTCTGATTGAGCTCCAGCCAGGCAGTATAGAGCGGGAGGCGCAGAGCCCCACTGGAGTCCATCAGACTCCCCCCTTCCTGGGAGAGAGACACCGTGAGAGAGAGACACCGCGTTAGAGCTGCAGCCCACAACCAAGCCACGTCACTATCTGTGTGTGTGTGTGATGGGCGTCCGTGTTCAGTTTGGGGGACGTTTGACTTCTTTTGAGTACACAGAAAGGAAAAAAAAAAACTATCCATCACACTTAAAAACACGTGAAATGCATACATTGTGTAACGTACTGCATACTGAAGAGCCTGCGGTTGGATCAGCCACCAGCCAATTTGCAGACAATGACGACACCCACAGTAAAACATAATTCCTTTTGTGCCCACTTCAAAAGCAGCTCTCCCACAAACTCACACAATAGGCCACAACTCATGCACTGCCGCCTCGACACAAAGATGTCTCTGGCAGATTTATCTCACACTGTGAAATACTGTGCCACGCTCAGAGCAGGTGAAATTTACAGCAGGAAGAGAGCGCGCGGAATATTCCTTTTGGAGTGAGAAAAAACCTGAAGCCGGCTTCCACGTGTCGATCTACACTGACACAAAACATGATTTTACATGCAGCTGTACTGGATGACTAAATGTTAGAATAACGATAAGTGATTAAAAGCACCAAACATCATGTCTCCTCTGATATTAAGTTTCTTATTAATCTGTGTTGTTTCAATAGCCACAGATGCTGTTTGATGCATTATAATTAGCAAAAGACTTGTCCCTGGGATCTGACTGCAATGTGTGTGTGTTTATGTGTGATGATAACCTTAACCGTTTAAGGTCTGGGGAAACCTGCGTCAAGAAGAACAAAGAATAACACGGCCTCTTCCTTTGAAAGCACACCCTGCCGGGGAATGCAGAGTCTGGGGCTTCACCTCGAAAAAATAACCACTTAACCTTTTTCACAAAGCGGTCAGAGAGAAAACACAATCCTGCGCAGAAATCAAGAGATGTCTCAGTCCCTCATCAGAACAAACACATAGGGCACATTGTTCATCACAGCTGAACGAAGTGTCTGAGTGTGTGTGAGTGTGTGTTTTCTGTTGCCATGACACAGTCCACCACCTAATAAGGCACGCGGCTGTCCTTCAAAGTCATTACGGCCACCGTGAGGAGCAACATGCGACCTCGTCTATTAGCAATAAAACGACATCACAAGGAGATGGATGTTAACTCCAAAACCACTCACAAGAAGTGGATGTATTTAAAGGACAATTATCCCGTCTGCTGTGTGTGTGTGTGTGTGTGTGTGTGAGTGTGTGTGTGTGTGTGTGTGTGTGTGTGTGTGTGTGTGTGTGTGTGTGTGTGTGTGTGTGTGTGTGTGTCATCTCATCCTGGAAACCCAATAAACCCTGAAACATCAACAAAGAGCCAGATGGAAAATTCAAAGTGTAGTGTAGCAGCTATTTATATCATAGCACAGATAACTGTTCGGGGCATCTCCCCTGACAAAGCCGGGTGAAAAAAATCTACGTTTGTAACAATGGATAAGAGAGCAAATGTCTTGGATTATTTTGGTTTTGACTCCATCTTACTGGTCCACTTATACCCCTTTCACACTGGAAAAAAGCCCACTAGCACTCACTAACAATTGGCTTAATTTTGAGAAAAGTGTGAAAGTATCAAATCCGCACTCACTCCATGCTAAAATGATTCTGCAGTACCGACGGCTATTTATCGACTCCAGCTTTCTATCAGCTGTTATGGAAACATCACAAAGTGTTGTCGCTCTTCCAGCACAATCCTGTGACATGCAAATACTTTTCCTTCTGTCTCCATTCATGCTGGTTCTGGAAATCTTTTCCTGTTACTTTACCTGCTGCTAAATGCTAACACATGTACCACCCATGCAACTGATCTTTTGGCCACTTAGTAGCTCCAGAAAAAAAGCTATAAACACGACATAGTGACATTTAAGTCAGTATAGCTAATGTGTTAGTCAACAGTAGCTTATTCACACATTGTGCAGGCACAGCACAACATTCATTTGCAGTTGTCTTTCTAATATTAAGTCTAATATACTGATTTCTTTTTGCTCCGTTTTTGGTCACCACCAACTCCAGATGCTCCACTTGGTCCACCAGTTAGTTGCTAACTGTGCTGGGCAAGCTAGTGTAAAGTAAATCTGTCAGCTAAGAGCCAACAGCTGCATGCAAGAGCTGGAAACAACACTGATGAGACAGGTAAGAGTGAACTAATCAAATACTATGCTGTAATATGGTAGAAAAATATCGAACATAGCAACTTTAAAAACAGGATGCCTCACTACATATCTATCTATATCACTTGTTCAGTCTAAAGGTGTTGTAGATCCTTCAAAACATTGTCTAGATTAATCGCCGAAGGGACATGTAATGGCATTTTGGTGTCAAAGTCTGGTTTTCAATACTATCACTGATGCAAAATCAGTGACAATACTGCAGCAGGACCCGTCCTTGTTTGACTTAATCCACCAGATCTAAATGCAGCTGAGTGGCTGAGTTACATCAAGTGGTTCAGAGCGGCAGAGGTGGAATCCAAAAATACACACACAGTATATCCAAAAGCACTTCAGACTATGTTGTGAAGTAATTTGCACTTATGCTCTGATGATTAAAGTGCTGCCATGTAAACAGCACCAGAGTGAGAGCGAGGGAGGGAGGGAGGGAGGGCAGAAGCAGAAACAGTGAACTTTTGGTACTCGCTGGCGATGAGAGCCCGCTAAGCCTGTCTGGGAACGCCATTCACACACCCTAGGTGAAATCATCATAGCCCGTATTAGCCAGTGTAACACTATTAACATGTCTAGCATCAAGCCTTCACTCAGCATTGCAAACACACTGCAAACACGCAGGCATGTTGCATCTGCAGCCGCGCTCTGCCTCACAGACTTTGGCACTATGCAGACGGATCACATGGAACCTAATTATAGTTTATTCTCACTTGCGGTTGTCAGTTAATTGGTGTTTCACTTTTTAAGCATTTCTTCATTCTTGATTCGGGTTTAAAGATAGCTGATGAAGCGTTTTGGGTTTTTTCTGCTTCCAGTGTGAACTCGTACTAACAGAAGTCATATTTTTGTCACCACTGGGAACCAAAGTAAGTGAAAGTCATCGTTGAGATTCTCATCCAGTAATGACAGCTTTAAATCCACAAGGAAAAAACATGAATTGACATATGACCGCAATGGATTTTGGGGTTAGCACTTATGGGCATCATTAAATTAGGACACATAAAAAGAGTTTGTCTTGCAATGTAATTACTGTGGACGTCTCTGGATTACAGTGTGTGCTAGATGCTGAAAATGGAGAACTTGAAGTGATTTAGAATTTCACACAAAACAATTATAGCTCATGGTTCATTTATTTTAGCTGTCTGTATCAGTGGAGGGAGGTGTTGCTCTGTTGAAAGCTACTTGAAAAGCTAGAACATTAAAATGTTTCTTTCAAGGCAAAACCTCTCTTAAAAAAAATTATCATTTTTTACAGCGTGATTGTGGTTGCGTTTCTAATCAAATTCAACGGAAATGAAATAAATCAAGCATTCCTCGTCTATTCACAGTTATTGTACCCTGATGTATTCCACACAGGTGGCCCGGAAGATAAACTCATGATACAGTTGACATCCTGACCAGTGTCCAGCTGAATAACATCATTTCCTGCAACCAGAGACATCATTTCCTGTACTCCACACACATCCACACCTGAGACCAAACCTCCTGCTGCACATCTCTGCAATTTATCTGTGTTTGCGTGCGTTTCCTGTTTAGGGTTCCCCTTGCTGACACACACACACGCACGCACACACACGCACACACACACACACACACACACACACACACACACACACACACACACACACACACACACACACACAGACACACACACGACTGTCCTTGAGACTCTGAACTGTGGAATTTCAAACATGTCTTTATCCTTCCACTTCTATTGTGTAACATCTCTAATAGCAGTACGGACATATGCACAAATTCAAAAACACACACACACACAGACACGCACACCCGCAGAAGCTCTCTATTTGTCTGCCCCCCGCAGATGCAAACACACGCACCCACACAGCTTTCCAACCGACCTAGATCATTGCAACAATGGCAGGTCCATGTCTGTTGTCATGCCAACCCTCCCGACCTTTCACCTCTGTTTTTTTAAGCAGAAGCACCCTGGTTCTTCTGAAGAGAGCAACGGTGGCTTTAAAAAGGGGGCACCTTCAACCGCCTCATCATTTGACCCAATAAATCACCGTCTGTGCGTGCATGTGTGTATTGTGTGAGCGCGCTGTTAGGACCGTTAAGAAACAACCAAGGGGCCCGTGCATAGGAACAACTCTGGAATGGGTTGGGCCAGCTACTTGGGAATCTTACTAGGTCTGTGGGTTAACTACTTCCTAATAATACTAGTGAACTGCTAAATCAGGTTGCACCAAAAATGTCTTAGGATATATAAATCGGTTGCCTTGTTATCATCTCACATTCAGTCTAAAACAAGTGGCAACATCGCTGCCAAGAGAAACAGTTGTAGGCGGCTAAAAGTTATAATATCTCTGTTATATTAGGATGTTCATACACGGAGAGTTTAACTTTTTATATAACTAATATTATGTTCAAAGTCAATAACATTCATGCAGTTAGAAGAATCAAAGGAAAATTATCATGCTCACCTGACTGAAGCTATTTGGTCATATTGGCTAACGCTAGAGGTATAGTGTTTGGTAATTTACACTGTATCGTGATCTTTTACAAACTGCAATTTCAAATCTTTCAACTTAATTCAACAAGATTATTGAATAGCATTTTAATCACGTGTCATGTTAGATGTGATGTCAACTTGCTTATTTTTCAGACTAAACTAGTAATATATTAGCAACCTAATATTAGTTTTGACAGTTAGCTAAAAATATTAGCAATAGCAAATTTTTAGTCAAGTAATACTTTGCTTTTTGACAGCTTTAACTCTTGTCAAACATTATCTTTGTCAGTAAACACTTCAGCGATGCAACATTTGCACCTTGCCATTACTGGGTGTAAATAGTATGCGTCAAATCTCTACATGTGAAGTTATTTCTACAGTGAAACCCATTTTAATTGAATGATGCATAAATCTAAATTTTGTAAACACTTAAGTATTCTTCTCCTATATATGGGATCGTCCACTTTAACAAAAAACAAAGTACAGGATGTGATTTGTTCTGTATTTGTGTTCACAGCCCACTCCAATGCATACACTACATTTTTCACATTCTTGTAACGGTATTAGAAATAATAAAAGCATGAGTTTCTCAAACCAACATATCAATCATCGGCAGCCAATCTAATCTAACCCTAATCTATAGATTCATGAAACCAATGACAGGCTCCCGGAAAGATAACATATGTACGGACAGGGAGCATTAATCGTGTGTGAGTGTAACATGTGTGTGACATGAATCTGGATTACATCACAGTTTCAGTGTTGGGCCCTGATCTTCTCTCTAGTCTCTCCGGGCTACGCGAGAAGCGCTACCTACACAATCTAAAGAGCCAGTTCTCTTTCATGCACGGCAGACATGTGCCTTCATTCACCTCCACGCATTCACATGTCAGCACGTCTAATCTATTGTGAGAACATTACTGCTTTCTGCAGTATACATTTCTCCTAATCCCTCCAGCAACTGATGCAGGATTAAATTACCATCAGTCAATCTGACTTCTGATCATTCAGCGCATAAAGAAAAGACGACCCTGTGTCAGTGCCACAGTCGGCCTTGGGCTAATTCAAAGGAATGTGTCACCTGCTTTGCAAATCACTGGTCTGTATTAAGACTGACGTTGGTGGAGCTCACACAACCCCTGCTTTACATGCCAATAACACTAGCATACATGTGTCTGCAAATGCTACTTGTGTCTGCGCGTTACAGCAGCAAAGAGGAAGCCTATAGGATCAGTACAGCTAATAAAAGAAGAAAAGTAAACTGTCCGAGGTGGAAATTAATCTCTCGTTTCCATGGAGACCTCCCTACAAACACTAGATAACTCAAAGGACAAACAAAAAAAGAGGTCCTCAGCACCAACAGACTGTGCCCTGCATATAATACCTGTAGAAGCTAGGAGGCTTGCAGCATGTTAACAAAGCACTACAAGGTATAACGTATTGTCTCTAGCATCATAAAGGCAGTGCTGTTGAAGAGGCACACTGCCAAAGTACACCTTAAACAATGGATATAGATATGAGCCTGCAGCTCACATTATGGTAGCCTGATTCATCACCTTTGATGAATACTTCCCTGTCAGGGCTACCGAGTACACTGGTAGACACACTGAAGAGGCGAACAACCTGTGAAATGTGAGATGGTGTGCACTGTGGGGCTAGCATCGGGCCGAGGAGCACGTTACTGTCTCAAACAAGTGGCAAAAACGCAATTGTGCTTTACAGTCACACGACGCTGGAAGTCTTAGGACAGGCCGGTGACGCTGTCGGCGTCGGCTACATGAAGGAGGAGAAGAAAAGAGACAGGGACGAAAGAGTGCAGGAAAACATGGACTGATGCTTTCTGTCAGAAAACGACACAGCACATGCAAACCTGTTAGCATGTTATCTTGCAAATGTTAGGAAATAAGGATAGTATATGTTCCATGACATGTCCACAAGGCTTCAATTGATCTGCTTCAGATAAGAATTTTTGGAAAATGAATCACTGCTGCAACTTTAAACGTGTAATAACCTTTCTCTTAAACCAGATAAGAGATAGATTATTGTCCAATTAGCAGTTCCGGTAAAACCACTGAACAGATTGATTTAACTTAGGCCATGTAAGAAAAAATCCCTCTGCAGCTCTCAAAATTTTGAGTTCTGACACATGATACAGGAAACAACAAGACACAAACGGTGGGATCTACGTGTTCACAAGTCTTGTGTTATCTTATTTCCTTTCTGGTTTAATGTTATAAGGACACTGCCTGCAGGCTGCGGATGTTTTTTTTAGAAATTAACACCAGCAATTGACTGCAGTCTTAGCCCTTCTGATATAATATAACAACTGAAGTGGATACATGAGCTACTCCCTGAAATGATCGCTGTCTCTTTTCTGAGATTGGACTGAGTGAAGGGGCAAGAAGACCATCGTGGGAACGTCTCGGAAAACGACTTTCTTAGACACCAAGTGAGACAAACTGCGAGGCGAAATCCTTGTCAGTGATTGTGATTAAATTGAGATCACATCATTATGGAAGTATCCAAAGGCTATATATATATATATATATATATATATATATATATATATATATATATATATATATATATATATATATATATATATATATATATATATATATACACAGTTGCTGAACTTTTGACCCTTGAAGGCGGCCAGAAAGCTACGCCATAATTCAGAGTCAAAGGCTAACGTCACTAAACAAACTTGCACCGTTTAGATAATCTCCAGCATCAGCCGTCAAGGTCGACGGCCTTGGTAGACTCAAAGACAGCCATATTTTTGCACACTGTACTCCCACAATATAACTCCTGAACGTGTAAACTCTAAACTTTGGCTAATTGTCAACGGAATTTGTATTTTATGGGTGAATGAATGAAATATTCAACTAGATTTTTCACTATTTCAAACTTTCCAGCATACTCTTCAGAAGGGTCAGTATCTCTTGTTTTATGGCAACCTGTGGTTTTAAAGAGGGGGGAAAAAGTCTATCAGATAAGGAAATCGCAGCTGCTGGTTAGGTGCTTCAGTTTCTTACCTTGTTGTAGTAATGGAGCTGGACAGAATGCCACTGGCCGTCGCTGACCCCTCCTGGGATGTAGGGAGACACTGTGGTCTTTGTCTCACCTGGATGAAGAGGGGAGAAGGGAGGCAAAAGGAAGAGAACGGTGAGGTGGAGGTTGGACAATTCCGGGGCAGGAATATGGATAGGAATGAAGAGAGGAAGGAAGCAGGGTAGAGGAGAGGAAACAAGAGAGCACAGCTGTCTTCTGATGACTTGACTTGTCAATTCCATTAGCTAAAGTTTTAACACGTAAAAGTAGCAAAGGCAGAGAAGAGTCATAAAGACTGCAAATTCAAAATTCATCTGAAGGTGGCTAATGAGAGCTAACGTTAGCTAACATTAGCTCCCGGTCATACCAGACTGAGTAAGCTAGCAGCAGCAAAATCTGGGACAGTATTTAATTAACAGTTATATTTTCTTTATGGTCATTCCAAAGTTAAAATATCTTTTAACATATTCTAATGACTATCATTTTAAATCAAAGGCAAACTTTGTGGCACCTTGAAACTTACTTTTAAGATACCGCCATTGCAATGTTTACTGTGATGTGTTTTAATATGTTGCAAAACTAGCACCAATAATGACAAGTCATAAAGTCTGCACACTTGCTAACGCTGGCTAACATTAGCTCCTGATCATACTAGACAGAGCAAGATGGTAGCAGCCAAACTAACAAGTGCATTTTATTCTTTTATCAATTCACCTTTTCATTTATTTGAGTACTATTATGCTTGATGGCTTTAAAGAGATCAATATTCACGCGAGAGCAAACAGAAATATCTGCTTCTGTTAACGTGTGCCGCAGACTGATCAGTTAGCATCAGAGTCAAACTCTGCGGCTTGACATGACATACACAGACCCATGCACGCAGCTAAACACAGACACACACACACACACACACACACACACACACACACACACACACACACACACACACACACAATGATCATAAATCAAGTGTTGGGAAAGCCAGTATTACTCTGCAGTATCAATGGCTCTCAGTGTGAAGATTGTAGAGCACAATGGCACCGGGTTTACAGGGGGGTTTACTCTGTTTGTCAAGGGCAGGAGCAGCCTGGGCAGGAATCCACCGCTCTGGAAAATCAGTAAACACTATAGCAACACTGAAATGTAATGTGTATGCGTGCATCTTTGTGTGTGAGCATGTGAGAGGGGGAGTTAATAAGTGATGTTGTAGTTTTTCTGGCAGTGGCACGTGAGAAACAAAAAAGAGAGCCAAGTTTGTGTAAAGACGTGACTGTGTATCCTATTCGAATCAGGTATTTACCAAACGACTGTGTACAAAGATGGCACATGGCGTTGTCAGAGAAAAAACCATGCGAGGAAACCAAAGCCTTCTTTCCCCAACTTCTCTCCTTACCATGAGTCATAATTTAATTTGATGAGTCATGCAGACAACATTTAGCCATATTTCATATTTGTAGCAGGGCACAAGGTCCTGGCTCGCCTCCCAAACAGGCTTCACCCAACATAATCATATTGGACTGGATTCCTCCCCGTGCGGCACCATGGGAAAGTCGACTAACTCTGAGAACAACAGTAACCGCGAATGAGAATACCTGTTTGATCTGCAATCCAACAGTTACCAGTTTTGATAATGACTGTGGGTGTGTTTGAGTGCATGTTAACAATCATGTGTTTAAGTGTGCATGTTTATTGAACGTACACGTGTGTGCTTTGAAAACTTGCATTGCTTGTTGCTTGTGCGAAAAGGTAAAGTTTGGAGTCGTACAGTGATCATGGGTTTGTGGTCTGTGTGTGTGTGTGTGCGTGTGCGTGCGTGTGTGTGTGTGTGTGTGTATGTGTGTGTGCACATGCTTCTGGGTATTAAGTACATGTTTTTTCTTTTTTTCTGGTGTCTGTGCCATCATCAATCAGCCTGGCAGGTTCTCCTCTCTGAAGAAGCAGCTGTTTTGAAAACTGTAAAAACACACCCAACTCTGTTGCCTGCATGCTTGTACACACACAAATGAACGTGTTCAAACTCTACAATCTGGATGCATACATGCACTGAGAACACACACACGCACCCTTGTCAAAAAGAAAGTGCCTGTCGATAAGAGTTATTCAGCAGGCTCTTTGTGGGAGCCAGTTCAGATAAAGTGCACTTACACCTGCGGTAATGTACTTATAATGGAGCCGATATTGACAATCGCTTTAAGTGCTCACCACACACACACTGGCGTAAAAACATACACACACACACACACACACACACACATTTGAAGGCCTTACCGCCGGAGAAGGTGAGCTGAATCTGCTCGTCGATGATCTCCACGGCGATGAAGTCGTGTTTTTCGTTGAATCGGCCGTTGTAGAGGAGCAGAGCGTTCCTCTCCCTGGTGGCAAACCTGCAGAAACAGAAAGGATTTTAGATCATCTGTTAGATTTACTTTATTCTTTAATAAATACAAGCAGGAACAGCGTGACTAACCGATGAAATCAAACCAAAATTGAGATTAGGTGTATGCAAAATGATATTCAGACTTGTCGCATAGAAAGGGCTGAGTGGATGCCAACTGCTTTTCCAGCTCTAGCTCATGTTTCCCGTCACATTTTCTAAGCACCCATCCAACTCAAACAGACCGAGACGGAGCGGTTTGAAGGCCTCGCGGATAGCTTTACGATGAAAGGCCCGAGGAGCTCTTGAGGAAAAGTCACTTGGAAAGGAAAGGCAGGATGTGTAGAGCCGGTGGACCGCGGAGAGGAAACGGCCCTCCCACCTCTAGATGATGCACGACTGTGTGTCTGTGTGTGACAGAGGGAGAAAGGCTGGTAAGCGAGCCAGCACCTGCCAATGAATGTGCTCCGTGAGATCACACGTGCGGCTCTTTGCGTATCTGTGTGTGTGTGTGTGTGTGTGTGTTTGGAGTGTAAGGTGAGGGCACAGGAGTCAGCCGGCAGATGCCAGCGAGGCCAGCGGGGCAGGAAGTCAGGACGGCCGTAGCCAAACACTGATAAGGGAAACTCATCACACAGCCTTTCCTGTTTTCACCACACATGCAAAGCTTTCTCACCGTCACCGTGTCTCGTTTTTTTTTTTTTCAAACTTATCTCACCTATTACTGGTAACAAAACACGCAATCAAAAAAAATGTCTTTACATAATATTTACTATGTGGAAAACTTGCTGAACCGGGCCTTTTTTCCTCCAGCACATTTGACAAGAGCGCCTCATAAAGTCGCACATTCAGGTGCAGTGTGTCTGTGTGCCTTCTGTTCAATGTATGTGTGCGCATGTGTGTATTGACAGGAGGGAACTGAGACACAATGGGAAAAGTGTGTACATGTCTCGGCACGCCCCGGCTGACACAGTTTAGCTCACCGAACTCCAGTGTGTTTACTAGCGCGGCTCCTCGCACTCCCTAAATTACCGTTTGCTGCACACACTGCTACGAATATCACATGCACCGCTGTCGAAAAAGGTGCCGCAGCAATCCCCAGTGGGAATAACCCCCGCAATACATTTGTAGAGTACTCTTTAATGGGAATGTATAACTTTAACTTGATGGTTAATACCACATACATTCTCACAAGATAGTTTAATATCTCAGAGCAACTTAAAGAGTTGGGGAGCAATGTATTTTTTGTTATTCTTTACAAAATACAAACAGTAAAAGTGTAAAAATGGATTACACTGTACGTTCATCTGTTGGAATGTTGGCTGCAATCGTTAGCATGTCCAGCTAATTGGCTTTAATACCTACAGTTGTAACCAAGTGTTTATTCCAACAAGCACACTGTCACCTACAGTGACTACATTACATTAGTGCATTTGTTCATCTAAGGTAGTATTTACACATTACACATGTCAGCACTAGCCTCAAGCTTTCATAAAAATATTAAGTGCCAGAAATATTTAAATGATAGCTGGAAACTGCAAGCGTTAGCTAAATCAGCTAACATCAGCCAATACAAGCTACTTGTCAAGGTTCCAGCCTGAAAAGCTGACTGTGGTTAGTGAAAAAGGAACCCTAAAATATTTAAATCCAAAATGTCTTCCAAGGCAAATATATGACTTGAATTTTGTGCCAAACAGCAATAGTTGTGGTAGTCTTTCCAAAAACACACTAAAACTCTAAGGTATGAAATTAATAGTATGTCTTCCTGCTCTAATGTTAGCAACAATTGTTAGCATGTCCGGCTAACTAGCTCACTACCTGCAGCAGTAACCTGGCGTTAATTCCAATTAGCAGATTATTAACGGTGACTATTAAAGTGACCAGATGACATTAGTACATTTATACATGTAATGTGTCGTATTTACACACTGAGTTGACGCCATAGAAGTCAACAGTCATTAACCAGCTTAACACTGCAAAACATATTCTTTGTTGCCATGTCTTTCGGTTGCCTAACTGTTAAATTTAGCCTAAGTCTTTTAGCCCCAATAATGTACAAGAAAGATTTACAGACAACTGGAGATAGCCCATTTAGCTAGCATTAGCTAATGAAATCTTCCAGTGATAGTTACAGCCTCAAAAACTGATGGTTGCCGGCGATAAAGCAGAGCAAGTCAGAAGCCCGCTTTTGTCTGCCTCTGACTGAAATCAAGAACCAGCTGTTTCAAATTACTTGGATGGACACAGATTGAAAATATGTGACGTAAGAGAACTGACGCAACAGTAAGAGGAGCAAGACTCAATAAAAGGCCAGTTGTCTTCATCTTGAACTGAATTTCCTCCACTCAGTTACTTGGAAGAATTGGGTGGCACTTTGTGAGAAAGAAGGCACGAAGCAAGGAAGGAAGGGAGGAAGGAAGGAAGATGGGTACTCACGTGAAGGAGATGGTGAAGTGGAACCTCTGCCTCAGGCCTCTGAAGGTGATGAAGGACTGTCCGGGGAAGCTGCGGGTGGTCATCTCACAGTAGGGTTTCTCGTACTCCCCTGGCGGACACTGGCACATGAAGCCACCTGCGAGCCGGTTGACGCACTTGCCGCCGTTTTTGCACACGCCGGGTATACACCGGCCCGATGATGCGTTCAGCTCACAGTGCTCGCCTACGAGGAGGGGACAAGACTTTGGTTAAACAAAATATTCAACTGCTGCCTTGGCATGAAACCCTGTACTGTGCACTGAAGTCAACACTATGCTGTCTGTAGATGTTAGGTGTGTACTGCAGCAGCAGCACAACACAAGGTGAATGATAAATGACCTGTCATCCCATCACCTCATCAGTTTGTTATCATTTTATTTCTCCTGTGAAGCATGCTGTCCACCGTTGACTGAGATATTGGCTGTGTCATCCGTTTGGAATCCAGTTGTTTTTACAAGACGCCTTTGATTTTGGATCAGGCTAACGTTCAACTGAGTTGACTTTATACTGTTGAGGCTCCTGATAAAACACTAGTTCAAGAAAAGCCTATTTCCATCTAAACATTAGCAATAAGGACAAGACCCTGTTTATAAGCCTTTTCTGGGAAGCACAAGACCTAGCTACAAGCTGATCCAACAATTTGGCCATATATGGAGAGAAGAGGCAGACAGAGGAGATAAAGATAAGCAAGGGGCATGGAAAGAGAGAATGTTAATGGAGAGTGGGTGAAAGAAAGAAAGAAAGAAAGAAAGAAAGAAAGAAAGAAAGAAAGAAAGAAAGAAAGAAAGAAAGAAAGAAAGAAAGAAAGAAAAAAAAGAAAACACTTCCTCCTTTAATTCAAATCTGTAGCTGAACTCTTGCTGATACTCTTGAACCGCATAAACATCAGATAATGGCTGACCAGATAAATCCTGCTTAATGTCACTCTAACTTGGATTTGTGGAGTTACAGAAAACATTCGCTCTTGAAGGAATACACAACATTCCTACAGTGACTTCAGATTGCAAGTCTGAATTGCCCTAATCCACTTCTACATCAATGTTAACCAACCATGTCCAACGTTTACCAGAATTACTTTAGGCAACTTTCAAATTATAATCAAAATGGATATAGATTAAAAAATAAGAAGGGACTGATACTAAATATTGGACCCCAAAGGGTACATTTAAGATCGTCTTCTTTTCTTAAACTGATGCTTTTGACCACCGTTAGTGTTTCTTATGTATCATGCGTTGTCCAGGGGGTCGCAGCTCTCAACTAGAATGGGCCTCAGTAGAGTGCATACCTCTGCCAAGGCCCAACATTCCCCTTCTTTTGAATCAAGCCTAATCCAAAGCACAAACAAAACATATTTCAATCCACGGGATCCAGATTTTAATTTGGATCGGCATCAAATTGTAGTTACTCATAGATACCAGCCACTTAAGTCCGCCTGATTTCTTTCCCATCATAATCTATGCATAATTCCCTGAGAAATAATAATAATAATAATAATAATAATAATAATAATAATAATAATAATAATAATAATAAAAGCTTTATCTTGAAATGTTAAAGAAAGAGAGGTTCATGGAAAATTTGCTCCGTAGTTTTTTTTTGTAATCCTGCTAACAAACCAACCAACTGACAAACAGGCACAGAAGGAAACATAGCATCCTTGATGCAGGTAACTAATGCGAGCAAAGAAGCATGGATGAAGACAATGCACAATTTAAAATATGTTAGCATTCGCCTTTACATGTATAAGGAAGGATTGTACATCCTCAAGGACAGATCGAACGGTCCAAACAACTTTAAAACTAATGGAATAAAAAGTTTGTCAACTGTGCATGCGGCAGTCACCAATGGAACCGAAGAAAATACCAGACGGATCCATTCAGACACAGACAAGGAGTCTCAATTGAAGTGAGTAAATCCTATTTTCTAGTGAGGGACCTAGACCCACCATCTTGGCTCTAAACCAGCCCAGACTGTGTTCTGCCTGGCGTCCTATTGGGAGTTGGCTTCGGCACGGTCCAACCCCCCAGGAGACCAACCAAACTAACCAGGCAAACAGGGAAGACTTTGAATTGGCTTTGGATCTTGAAAGCTGCTGTTTGAACTCTAGCGAATAACATGAAGGCTGCATCTTGATATCAGAACTATTATACCATATCATCTAATTGAGTTACTTACTGTGGTTGGTCTCATCATGGGAAATTCCTCCTAAATGACCATGTGGCTCTAGCTTTGTCCAAAATCAGCGGGTTGAGTACAGCCTCCTGGCTTGGCTCATGAAAATTCCTCTGCTAATATACCAGCAGGCTTATTGACTGTAATATTATTTGTGATAGCTGCTCCTTGTGTCCCATGCAGTGTTGTGTGTCAACCCAATGTCCAGACAAGATCTGTCCACCCAGGACACACACAGACCCCCCAACACCCACAGCCTGGAACCAGCTAATGGCCCTTCTCTCCTCAGCGTAATCCCTTTTTCCGAGGGCGAATTATAAGGATCTGTTTCCCTGTAATGTAGGAAACCCAAGGAGGACAGAGCGGGGCCCCTGTCATCAGCCCCATAATGGCCCCTGATGGGCCCTGACTATCTTGAGTTGAACTGTGACCTTCAAAGATGGGACACTGAGATGTAGGTAAGGAGAAATATGACGGGTGAGTGGGGAAGATGGACAAGGGGAGTCGGAGGCGAAGGCGAGACGGGGCCAGTGAGTGACAAAGTCGGGTATAATCAGATAATTACATCAGATAAGATAGAGGAAGAGAAGGGGAGGAGAGGTAGAGTGTCGGGAGAGACGGAGGGAGAGGAGGGATGACTGCTGTCAGAGGCCCTCTATGCTCTATTAGGGGGAGACAGCCAGTAAGGTATCAGATGTACAAGGGGGAAGTATGGGAGGAAGATCACTGACAACGGGAAATATTTCGGAAAGTGATTTCAATGGGAATGATGAAAGCTCCCCGTAGCCCCGTTCCCATAGCTCGTCTACCATGTGAACACTGCGCGGAGTGACCGTAAAACACCAGCTTCAAGGAGAATCTCAGGGTTATTTCTCATTAAAATGTCTAAAAAATGTCTTTTGTTGAGTTGTGTACTAAATGTTTCCAACAATATTCAAACTCAAACTCAAAGGTAAAGGTGTGGTTCATTCGGTTGTCTTTCATTTTCACTCCAGGGAGAGAGTCAGAGTGAGGGAGGTAAACGAAACTAAACATAATGTGAATGAATGAAACTTTAAAGTATTACTTAATTCATTAACATCATAGATAGATGTTTATTAGCAATGGTAGGTGATATTGAACACAACTCCCATGGTCCCACACTACTTACATTACCTGTTAATTTTAGAGTCACGTTTAGTGTTTCTGTCTGACCAAATGTTGAATGCATCTCATGAGTCTACTGTGCTGCAGAGATATCTACTGAGGTTAGCATGCTAACCTGCTAGCCTTGGTGCCTTTAGGTCCAAAGCCCCTGTGCTAGCAGCGTAAACACCAGCAGTCCCCTTGGACTCCAAGCCCCCACTATGTGCTGCGAGCTGCACGGCTAACTGAGCCAACTGGCTAACAGTAGCTACAGTAAGCAGTATTTAGCCGTGATTCTGGTGAATGCTGCCCCCTATTTGTTTTGATTGTGAATTTGATAGCAATTCTTACATATTGCTCCTGTAAACCTGAAACCCCTTGCAAGCTAGCAGGCTCCTTCTTATTTCCGTTTTGCTAGCACACAGCATGTTTTTTTTTTTTTTTATGTATTACCATCACCTAATGTTGACCAGGGCGATCTCAAACCCGCCTGTCTGCTCGTGCACAAACGTGTCTTGCTGCTATACTAGTAGCTGAAACAAAAAGCGTGGGCACGATTACTCTCAGGTAGCACGGAAACAATCTGGATTATCGTGGCCTAAGTTCCCATGACTGGTTAAATTAGAGAGCAAGAGCCACCCCTTTGCATTGTACTGCCTTCAAATGGTGCTCATACCGTATTTCACAATATTAAGATTACGTTTTGAAGCAAAACTATTCCTTAAGCCAAAGTTGTTTCTGTGAATGGGTTGAGTGATATTTGAGACCCATCTGGCTAAACCAGTACAGTCAGCATTCTGTACACCTCTATACAGCATAAATCTACTGTGTGTGTGTGTGTGTGTGTGTGTGTGTGTGTGTGGAGGTGGCCATACCTGCTGCATGTCTTCACTAAATGAACTGGGGTCGACCTCAAGCTACAACAATAGGCATTGAGAGCTTTTACAATCCTGTCAATGCGGTTTTGCAGTTTTGTACGAGTCATTAAAGCCTTTGTCAGAAAGAATATGAGGCCCTGCGCCTGCTTATAAAAGACTTCTGTTGTTTTTATTTGGAGAAATGTATCTTTGGTGGTTACTTAAATATACAGCATAGTTTAGTTTAGGCACAGTCAGATATTTCTAACAATCAGAGATACTTTCCAAATGACAAGGCGGACAGCTCACCCGTAAAGTCATCCAGGCACTCGCAGATGTACCCTCCTTCTCGGCTGCGGCACCGCCCGTTGTTCTTGCAGGGTCCGGAGTAGCAGAGGTCGATCTCTGTCTCGCAGTAGTCGCCGGTGAAACCGACCGGACAGCGGCAGCGCAGCCCGTTGATGGGGTGGATGGGCCGGAACAGAACCGTGTCAGAGGCGATGAAGGGAGGGGAGCTGTCGAACTTCAGCACAGACACGCACTTCATGTAGTTCTCACAGGGCTCCCGCAGACAGATGTTGTCATCAAACGGCAGCACCTGGAGAGAAGAAGAAGCGTCAGTCACATTAATGGATTTGTTAATGATATTTCTTCTACTAAACTTTCAAGCCTTAAAGTGATAGTTCAGGTTTTTGTCTTCATATGTTACCTCCTGAGAGGATATCAGCCTGAGCAGGGTCCTGTTGAGGTAGATCTGCTCCTGCAGCTCCTCGGAGGGAAAGAACGCCCCTTTCCCCGGGATGCCTCCGGGCTGCATCGCCGAAAAGGTTACATTGAGGATCGAGCCCTGCACGTCAGTGTCGTTTTGGATGTTGAACACGAACACCGCCTCCCGTTTGGTGGAGAGCACCGCCGCCACGCCCTCCAGGAAGAGGCTGAGCAGAGGAGAAAGGAAGCGCTCCTGGGACATGTTCTCCAGACGCACCGTGATGCTGTTGGTCAACATGTCGTCGGTGATGATGGTGACACGCAGCGTGCAGAGGGCCACGACACGATGGATGCCATCTGGAAGGAGGAGAGCAGATATCTGACTGTTAAACACACAAGAGTTTTAAAGAAACTACTGAGAAGTTGGAGGGGGGGATCAAACTTAACACAGCTTTAGATAACCCGTCTGATAAATTCAAAAGGCTAAGCTAAATCGCTGACAAAGATCAAACAACGCAAACCAGGTTGTGTACTCTGCGACACGAGGCCAGGTTACAGCAAGGTGAGCGCTTGCCTTATCAGCGGAGTAGAGGAGGGTCACGTAAGCCAACAGCAACACACCACTGCAGACCAAAGGTGTTTTTCAAGCAAGAAAGTGTCAAACAGTTTGGCATCTGGTTTCATGTCAAACTGAAGACCAAAAACATGGTAATGATTGTGACCTGCACCACAATAAGACAGCAATGATTTATTTCCTGTAATGGTGTGTGTATATATTTCTCCCACGTATTTCCCAGCTAATATCATGTTACACTAAGACTTAAAGCTATGTGACAGACACTTGATTTACTGCCAAACTACTCTGACTGTATGTCTCTAGAAGAACTGCCTCTGTCTCCTCCGCTCACATTGTCTTTCTTCTCTGTCACTCAGTCTATCAATCCAGTGTATTTGTTTTCTTTTTCATCGAATATATATTACTAACATATTTATTTTTGGTAGATAGTTTCAAAATGGTCTAAATATTGTAGTAGAAAAACATTTTTTTGTATCTTAATTTATTTGCCTGAAAATTGTGAGAAAAAGTTGAAAAGTTGTTTTTGTTAAATCACAGAATAAGCACCTCAACAATACGAAAGCAGACACAAACCATGAATCAGTGCAAAAGTGTTCATTTTATGTTCTATGGGATAGTATTAGCCATAGCTAGCGAGTTAGCATTAGCTCCATGAGTTAGTTGAAAACCCTGGCTTTGGATAACTATTCAAATGACAGACTAGTGTCAAATGAGAACAGACTCTTTTGATATTTAACTGATGGCTAAATACAAGCTATCATGCTAATTTAGCACTAGTTAATGATACAAAGAAGAGTGACTCTATAGCTGCATGTACCAGGCAAAATGTTAGCATCCTCACCAGCTGATGACTCTTAAAGCAGGCTGCTCATTCTGCTGCAGGAAAACTCTATTAGCTGCCTTTAGCCAGCTAGTTAGCATTAGCTTAATGAGTTGGTAGAAAACACTGGCTAATTTGGATGAAAATAAAACCTGCAAAAGGTTCTTAAATATATTCATTTAATTCCAGTGTCGTACCGATGAACGATTCAAACAAAAGGGTTGACGCTGCAGGTGCACATTGTGGGCAAAACATTAGCATCATCACCAGATTCATTTACAAGACATGGAAATAAATGAGCAGCATTGTTTTTGAAGCACACGACAGAGGCTAGCTGTTGTATTGTGGTCCATTATAAGAATAAAACAGACTTATTCTTGCAAATGCATCATCATAAAGTAATCTCAGTGCAGGCGACAGCCACTCACCACACCCTCCGCTCTAAAACAGAGCTTAATAGCACCTAACATCACCGGTACAACCCAGCACCAGTGGTACACATACTTGTTGGACCCTGTCCTATCTCATCTACCCTTTCTACGCTGCAGCTTAACAGCTCGACTTGTTTATTTTGCAACACTTTTGCCACAAGATTGAATTAAGTGGTTGCCAGTCGGAGTGGATTCGGTGTGATTCAAGCCCCGACTGGGAGTAATTGGATCAGTCTAGGATTTCTGCCCCCGACGGCGGGTTGGGTCTGGTCTCATAGCTACTTCTGGCACAACTGTAAGCTCTGGTGCCTATGGAGGGAAACAGAAGGCTATACGCTGCAGAGGGCATGGCCTGGCTGAAATACAGCTGACAACAGGTGGTGAGGCCAGATGAAATTCGCAGGGGGGGATAATACCGTTGAAGCAGAGCTGGGTGATGGGTCAGGTTGCACAGCTTTACCGCACCATACTGAGCACATCTTCAAGCGTGCGTGGGTGGGGTGCGGGGTGAAAGAGTCACGGTGAGGTTCGGTCACAGGTGCCCTGTCACTCTCAGACCCAGATGAGGTCATTTCTCAGGACCCTCAAGTCGCCTCACACACACACACACACATACACACAAACACAGACGCACAGTCAATCACAGCAGGGTGTGGACAGGCCGGCTCATCGGGCTAGCCTCAAGCTAACTGCTAAGCAGGCTGGAGGTCATCTCCAACAGCACTTGGGACAAATCACTCACAATGGGACATGGCAAGAAGGTCAATTAGCTCAGTGCAAGCCAGGCTACTGCTGCCGGGGACATAAATCAGGGCGCGCACATAGAAATGCAGACGCACATTAACAAGTCACTCCGCAGGACGGTGACATTAAGCAGCAGCTGCGGCACGATGGGCCGCCGTAATATGTGGCAATGGAGGTGCTCATTCAACGCAGCGCTAACAGACGGATCTGTCGGCTACTGTGTGTTTACTTCCCTGCAGCACTCTGCACCTGTCTCTCCCTGCAGGTCGGGGGGGAAACAATGTGATCCTACTCACTACATACACTCACACACACATCCTACATGTAGTATAGGAGACAAAAAGTCACATCATAACTTCTGTAACTGAGTAGGTCCTGACACAATCTCTTACCACTCAGCCTATATAAAACACCACAGCATAGCCCCTTTCATTCACATTTATTCCTTGCCGTTTCACACCCAAACACACAGACTACATGATGAAAGCATCGCGCAGAGCATGGCGCTCACACGATGACTGACATCAGACATCAGCACCTATTCTGCACCCAAGTGGAGCTATTTCGCGACTAAATAAACTACAGCAGATTAGCACTCAGACTGGGAAGGCCTTGCACCGTCGGGACAGTCTAATTGGCAGTGGATAGGACGGTGGGAAAAGTACACTGAGAGACACGGACTGCTGCTGGATCCAAAAATGGAGGACCGTAACTGAAATGATCATAGGGTGAAGAAATAGAAAAAGACCAGGACGGTGCAGGGAAAATCCAATTGCGATTATATCGGATATCCAATCATGTGGTGCCGAGTACAACCAAAGAAGTGTCCTTTCAATTTTTTAAACACTGCAAGAGGAAGGCATATCTCTTATATTTATCACTCATGAATAACCAAACAAAAAAAAATGAATAAAATCATTAATATCTTAGTTCTCAGAGACTGTTAAAAAGATAGTTGTTTGTTTGTCTTTCTCTTTCTGGGGGCATCCAGACCATTACTATTTATAGAGCCCACCAGCTGCTAACATGGGATCACACATACGTGCAGAGGATGGGTTGAACCGTGGAAAGGGTGCGTCACAGGCGGACGCCGCGGAAAAAAAAACATTCTATGCGTGTAAGTAATGCCATTACACACACGTGCACCCACACACACACATATAGGCACCAACAGGACTTATTACAACTAGGAATGTTAAATGGACGACCCTGTGAGCAAAAACAAGAAGCGGAGCCATCAAAGCTGCAGTGTAATCTCAACACTTTAGAAGTATGAAGGGTAGATCGCTTATTCCCTTATCTCAGTTTATTCAACATATTTACAAGCACGCACACTCGCTGGATGGCCGTTGTAAAGATCTGTAGTACTTTATAGCACGTTAAGATTCGGTGATTGCACTTTTACGGCCCTAAAGTGCTGATAAATTAATCTTGTGAATTAGATCTGTCACACATTCATTAGAATCAGGTGATTTGTACTGATTGAGTTGTGAAAGATGTATAATAAAAGGAGATATGAGAATAGGCCACACATTTAGAGTCCTGCCTTGTAGGTGGCGAGGGCCGCAGAGGTGATAAGAGCTGTTAATGAGCTGTGAAGCAAGACACGCCAACGACACGCTCGCGTTTCTGCATGAGGACAAATGACCACACACACACACACAGCTAATACATTTCTCTATCAACCTTCACTGTGCTCTGCTGACCACATAGTTCTATCACACACACACACACACAAACAGAGAACACACACAAACACACAGAGGTCTGTGGTTTGCGCTCGTCGTAACTGACTTAAAATCGTTGACACACACACACACACACACCCACACACACACTGCGTCCAGCTGTCACTGTGAGTGACAAGCACACACAGCTCCCAACGGCACACCAGCTTCAGTATCCTGGGGACCTTGTTTTGCTCTGAGAAAATCTTTCATTCAGTTGTTCATTTAGTTGTGGCAATGGATTTTTACCTCATTAATATTGTAAACATTAAAATTCTGTGTTGGAATTTCTTCTCCAAAACAACATGGTGCCCCTCAAAGGACTTCTAATTAAATCTCCTCATAGTTCCTTTGAGAACAAGCCCCCTACTAACATCCTACATGGCCTAGGTCCTTACAAAAATGTAAAAAAAAAGAAAATAATAAGAACAAAAATAGTAATTGGTCATCCACATCTCTGAAAATACAACCGTCACAATTCAAATTTGAGCTCCCTTTTGTAATGTATTTGTACCGGCCTGTAGCCCAACACATGGGAGACAACTCTGGTGGCCCGACTCCACTGTGTAACGTCAACAGCACTGTTTAGTCAGTTAGCGAGAGGGACGGCAAAACAAACGAGGCATTTGTATCTGTGACAGGTTTCAGGGAGGTGACGAGCCCACCAGAGAGAGAGACACTTCAATCCTTTCACGCCCTCCTACTGCCCTACTTTGAGGTAAAACCCAGGCTGACCAACCTTCTCTAATCGTGTCCATCTTCATGTTTTCAGACCATCCTAGATTTTTTTTTTTTTATGTGCAAGGGATCCACAGAAAACCCCAGTTTTTTTCTCAGATCCTGGAACCATCCCTTCCTTCAGCAGCCCTTCCTCAGCTGACCAACTGATTTCCATCCTGTTGACATTCATCATGACTAAAGAGCGGGGTAATTGAGAGCTGAAAATGTTACAACCTAAAGGGAGGTCTGCCGTTATAAAGGCAGGAAGCCTATACGGCGGGGCATTGTAAAAATAATTTCTCTGCCTTTTTTCACCCCGCAACACTTTTTACTGCACAGTTAAAAGTTTTACAGCGGAGCAGCCGGTGAAAACAGGCTGCACGGTGAATCCTGGACGGAAGCAGACAACTCCCCCCCCTCTCTCTACCTCTTTTGAAGGGGGAAAGGTTTCGAATGTTTGAATCAATACAAAGCCCTGGCTTCCAGCCAATCCCCGGGCAGAAACTCAACTGCCAGCTCCACCTTATTGGACACACCTGAGCACCTCGAGCCTATCAGGACAGGCAAACAAACAGAGGACTTGACTTTAGAGGTGATCAAACACAACCTCTCTTTGAGAAGTACAACCTGGCAACATTTTTCCTTCTCTTGCTCCTTTTTTTTTCCTTCCTCAACAACCCAACTCTGCCCAAAACAATAACTGTCAACCGATCTGAGCTGACTTCAATAAAAAAAAACAAAAAAACTTTCTTTCCCGTCTCTTTAATCTCCCTTTTGTGAGCCCAGACACCATTTAAACATTTCAGCTTTCCTCAAAGGAAGCATTGCCCCCCAATAGTAATTCCTACTGTTCTGTTCGGGGTCCAACAAAACGTCAAGTCCTCATCTCCCTTTTCTTTCCCTTTTTTTTCCCCTTCTTCCCCTCACGTATCAGCAGCCTGCAGACACACTGACAGACATCCTGTGCGCTGAGAGCTGAGGGGAAACCACCCCGCAGGAATCACACTGAAATCAGCTCAATCAAAGCATCATCAATCAAAAGTCGTACAGCTATCTCTGCAGAAGTGGAAGATGGACAGAACAGAGGTGATTAATGAGAGCAGGAAATGAGGGAGAACTGTCTCAGGGACCGGGAAGCAGATTACAATAGTGAATAGTTAGAGAGTGACAGTCAGAATTAGCCTCCTGGGGGATGTGCAATAGCGATAGTGTGGATCCGGGATCGCGATAGGGCTCACTCCAACAGAAGTGCTTGTGTGTTGAGGAGCTGCAGGGTTTATTATTCGTCTATTTTATCCCTTGTCAACACTGTTGATAGGAAATTAATCAGTCGGTAATGAATCCCATCCTCCAGTTGGTCTGGAGCTGAACTGTCAAGCAGGAGTGAAAACATTCAGATTGTGGGGTGTAACAGCGTTCAGTGCAACACTGCTTCACATAGTCCCATCATAACGCCTGCGTGTTAATTCTTGAGCTTGTTTGGCCACGACTCAGTGCCGATTTCAAGAGCAAACAAAGGCTAACCGAAGGTAGATGATTAACCACAGGAATGCCAGAGGCGACAGGTTAACAGATAAAGACGAGAGAGAAGAAAGAGATTGACAAGGTTCTCCGAAATAAACGGAGCGGACTCCCGCTGTGTTACGTTCCATGGCATCTCTTTCCACATCAAGCAGTTCCAGCAATCAGAAAAATCCAATTTCTGAAGGAGCGGTAGCGCAAAACGTCAAGACGTCGCACAGGCGCGACGGCAGCTTGGAGCGCCTCGATATCCACAGGGACTGACAGAGGCACGATTCTACCGTACGACCTCTGTCGGCTTACACTCAACACCGGAGAGCTCCTATCTGCTGGCGCCCATCTGCTGATGCATGTGTTTGCTCATATCTGGAAGCACTCATCGAAAGACCCTCTCAACTCCTTCCACAAGCTGCTGGCCATATTTTTTCTCAGGTATTCCCCCCCCCCACTTCCTGAGGGAGGCAGGCTAAGCTTTGAACACTCATCCAGACACATGGAGATTAACTTGACCGACGTGAGGAGCGCCGGCCAGTCGGATGAGGGTGAAATTTTGGAAAAAGGGAGGGGAAACTATGGAGGTTGACAGCCAGTGGATGGAAGTTATATACTGTTGGTTATCTAATATGTGGTGTGAGTGAGATACGGGGAATGAAAACAGCAGTAAAGAACTGGAAGGAGACACGGAGGGCCAACAAATCAGTGTGTGTGTGTGTGTGTGTGTGTGTATTTCTCCTCCATCTGATAATACAGGAGGCTGATTAACTGTAGTTCAGGAGTTGCAAACAGTGTGTGACCGACTATCATCAAGCCTACACACACACTTCAACACACAGCTGTTGCAGTCCAATTTCCCCGCAACACCTGCAGCCCTTCAGGGAGGCTAAATAAACCGAAGACCTCCCCTCTTTTCCCCTTCTTCCCCTCTTCATCCTCCTCTCACTGGAGTGACCACACCGGCGGGATTAGCTCACTCTCCTTTCTCATTCTCTTTTCGAGCCTTCATGCGGGGTAAAAAAAAAAAAAAAAAGTGGCAGCAGGCACACAAAAGGCTCCTTTCACCCTCAGAGTGAGTGGTTAGAGGAGGGAAGAGGGAGTGTTGGTCGGTGAGTTCTGGGTGCCGGGTGGGTGCACGTGGGCCGGTGGGGTGGGGGGTTGTCAGAAGGATAACATCCCCGAGAACAGGTGGGATTACACACAGACACTCTGAGTGAACCGGGATCAGAGACTGGAGCAGTCAAACAGCCCCGGGAACAGGTGGGGCGGCTGCTCCTCGGTCAAACCAAAAACCCTTCGCTCTCTCAACGATTTGAGAACATCTCACGTCAGACAACTGCAGCTGGAACACACGTTTTGAATGAGTTTAAGCTGAGAAATGAACCATGTAAATGCTGAACGTGCTTCATTTTATAATGTTCTGGTAGTTTGAAAGGCCCAAGTGGTTGCAGACCAGTCACCACAGTTCAGTTTCCAGGTACAGGGCTCATCCAGATCTCACTTGATGTCTTTCAGAGTTCATATTTTAGCAAAACCCAACAATACTGAAGAGATTTAGGCTGGTTTTGCAAGACTTATCGTACAATCACTGCATGAGCTCAACCATGTCGATGCACACCATATTCGAGAAATCATCTTATTACCACAAGCCCTTTGCGAGGGTGGACTCCACTTTGGACTTTGCCTTAGGCCATGTTCACACACACGCACACACACACATCAGCATTATATATAAAAACCTGCAGTAACCCCCTTGTTCATTTGGATTGGACAGCTGCGTTGGCTTAGCTGGACTGCTGGCACAGAGGCAAACAAATGCGGAAACATCTGCGAATAAGTTGAACCTGGCTCCACTTTTGCCACTGCTCAACACATGGAGGTGCACATTCCTGGCAGCAGGTTACGTACTGTAACATGAACGCTGGATCTCAACTGGCAGAGCTGCGGGGTTATTAAATCCTCTCCTTGTAGTATTGTTGACAACCGTGTTGCGGCGTCAGAGAAGCCTTCCGACTCGGGGATCTATTGCTAAAACCCGCCGTCCTCGATCACACTTCCCTCTCTCACTGGTAGCTGCATGGGAATATCTGTAAACGGGAAAAAGTGGAGCGAGGGCAGATCCAGATCCTGTGATGGACAGGGGTTTGTGTTGTTCTCTCAGACAGATATAAAAATAAAAGGTAGAACATGACAAAATGAGCAGGCTGTTAATATAACACGGGGGCCTGCACAGGTAAAGTCTACGTGTGGGAAACACTGCAAGCTGCTACACTATTAGTATGGACAGCAGTAGGAATCAGAATTGTGATATATCTTTTCCATCAGACCAAATTTGGGCAAACCCATCTGGCATAGGGCTGCAGCTAATATAGATTAATCTGCTTATCACAGTCACAATTAATGGATCAGTCATTTGGTCCATGAAATGTCAAAACAAATAGAAAATTGTTAAAATGACGTCAAAATTAGGCTTATTTGTCCAGCCAACCGTCCAGAACCCAACAACTTTTCACTTGCTACCATAAATGACAAAGAAAAGGAGCAAATCCTTGTATTTAAGAAGCTGGAACCAGCAAATGTTTCAGATTTTTGCTTGGAAATGACTTAAATGATAAATCAACTATTGAAACTTCACTGTCGACCAACTAAATCAATTAATCACCTAATCGTTGTGAGTCTAATCTGGTGTAGGCAAGCGGTTAGAAACAATCCACACACCGCGATAACCCGAAACCTTTGGCTTGGCACACGAGGGAGTTCAGAAGCCTCCGCTGCTGTATCGACTTCTCCTCCACCTTCACCTTTAAGCAGAATGGACTTTCACAAGGCCTCCACAAGTGCCCTTAGTGGCTGTACTTAAGCAGAGCACTCAGGGGCATCGAGTGCCAGGCCAAGAACCGACCCGGCTAGAATATCTACGTCCCATTTAGGATCCCTGGGAGAGACGGCCGCGAAGAATAGAGGCACTGTTCGTGCCCAGACAATACTAAACGAGCCCGGATGAGGAGGCCAGACAATGCAAAAAAAAAAAAGAAAAAGAAACGCCTGGCTTGTTTTAGTGCCTGAGGGTGGACTAGTATTAGTGCACTTGTTAGCTCATTGCCTGCCAGGCCTTTGCCAAAGAAGGCAATTAATCACGGAGATACAAGAGAGACAGATGTGGACACGAGATTGAAAACGGAGATGGAGGGAGGGGAGGCCGTCGGGCTTGTTGTTGTGACAGGATTTCTGACGGTAGACGGAGCAACCGGTGGCGAACATCACATTCCGTTGTCGGGAAGTCGGAGAAGGGAGAAGGAGAAACAGGGAAGTGAGAAAGAGAGAAAGAGAGAGGGGGGTGAAAGTTGCGTGAAAGTGGATTAAGCAATCCGAGCTTTGTGAATCAATGAGAAGTAAATTCCACTAAATTAGCCGAGTGTCATGCGATGCCTACTGTGCTCGACTCACACAACACCGCTTGTTCGGGACAGCAGCAGGCCCGAGGAGAAGCTCGATCGAGCGCTCTCTGAATGTGCAGGCGATCGGAGGCACTATCGCATCTCTATCACCGCAGCGGCGCTTTCATAATTGATTTTGAAACGCTACTAAACTCACTCAGCTGTTCCGCCCCGGCACTCGGCCTCTTTGGCTGCGTCAGCCCTCTCACTCCCTCTCTCTTTTGAACTTAAAGCCCTCCACTTCTTCCCATTAAAGGCTCAAAGGTCACAGCTTCCAGGTGTTGTCTGGCTCTGTTTTCAAGTTAAGACTTTGAGAGAAAACATTTCCCTTTCAGGCAAAGATGAGGGCCCGGTTTTACCCCACGCGCTCCGAAAAGGTAATTTAATGAGACAGAAAAACAACGATCCGGGAACCGCTCCTCAGTCCCGGTTTGACAACCAGGAGACAGTCTAATTGAAGACGTCTATTGCAACAATGTAATTTAACCGTCAATTTTAATTAAGTATTTCTCAAAGATCCAGTGGGAAAAGTGTCATCATGTTTTCCTTAAGAGACCTTCAACAGATTCCTCCGATTTGTTTTGAGTGATATCTGTAATTTAAGAACTTAAAGCTTCCTTTGTCTTGAGGATGGACGAGGACAGGCTGAAGAAGAACGGCTGACAGAGGAGTTCACCAGACACTAAGAGACACTTAAACCTCCACAGGTGGGACGGAACCCACAGGATGAGGAAAGAAAAACAGCCAGGATCAATCCAACTCATTAGCCCGTGACTTCAGCTACAAAACTAGAACAACATCAGTCCAGCCTGTCAGAGCGGCGGGATGGACAGAGACAAACTATGGGTGCTGTCAGCTGAACTGAGACCAGCCTGAAAAGGAAGGCGTCAGTCCTCCTCCGTTTTGGCGGCGATTCATTTGTGGTGTGAAAGCAAAGCTGACCAACCACAGGATTTGACGACAGTAGATATGTGATTTATAATAAATATGATTTATTAATTCTCCTCCCGGTTATGGGAAACTTCCAGGGAAGCCATAAGCAATCTATTCAATCACTGAAGTTAGTTAAGCGGATCTAATTTGCAGAATAACAAGAGACAAAAAACTTTTTATTTTTTTCAAATAGAGGGTTTCAAATCAAACAATCAGTGAGTGAAGAAGAGTTCAAACAATTTTTGTATTTCGCTTTTGTTCTTCTCCAGTTCCTCATTATTGACATATGATTGATTAATTTGACCATGAGCTCTTCGTGGCAGTGAAAATGTGGTAAGAAGTGTGACGTCTTGCTAGTCTATTTATCACGATGATGCAGGATGACAGCTGGCCAATGAATGAGACACAAGTACTTTAAGACAACAGGGCATCTTTTTTTCTCCTTGGTCTGAACCAAATGACCCAATCTACAGGTGTAGATGAAATATATATCATCAAACTACACATTAAATCATGATGCATATGTAGGTTTGGACTTTTTTTTTTTTTTAGATGTACACGCACACAAACACCTAAATGCAGGACAGCTGACGTCTGATGTCAGCGTGGTGCATGGGAGTCGCGCGCGTGTGGTCGTCTGATTAGTATTAGCACCATTAGATCTTTATTCAAGAGATCACGGGGGAGGTGAAGAGTCAAATGAGCCATTCACGGTTTCGCTGGGGCAAATCACTCAACTATAACCAGGAATGCACACACACACACACACATGCACACACACATACACACACACACAATTTAAAGGCCGGCCGGCTTCGTCAACAGTTGGTCACGCTCTGCTGCTCCCAGCACACAACATCCTCAGATACAGGCGAGGGTTCACATTCACAGCTGCCCATACAAACAAACATGTGTACACACACACACATTCAAATGTATAAACGCTGACCCATATATACATGCAACATATGCACACACTGCTCCTCCTCCAAACCCTGCACCCTCCGGCATTGATCCCCTCTTGATAAGCCAACAGTGGACAAATAGTTGGGTCGGTGGGGGCGCGCGCTGATCAAAAGCCTCCTCACAGGTCGGCCTGCACCGCTCTCTTAAGAGCTACCCAGCCATGAATGGCCTAATAGGACCGGAGGATCCATTACAGCGACACTGGATCCTCTGCCTGCCTCCGTCGTTAGCTGCTCTCTTCGCTCGCTCATCCTCGCCCTCGCTTGCACATTTGTATTCTTTTTATTTGGTTCTACACCATAACGGTGTTTGGCCAATTTTTATGATTGTAGTAAAGTTAGTTTACAAAAGTAACAAATCTGATTGAACTATATATAAATGCGAATATAAAATATATAGTCCATTATAAAAGGAATATTGTAAACAAAAACTTTAACTTGTTCTTTTTCCTGTGTTTCCCGACATCCTGTTTACCCGTCTTTCTCCGTCTCATTCCAGCTCTTTACTTTCCTCCGTCTCTTTCTCTCCGAGGAGGTGTCGGGTTACAGTTATTGTTGGTGCTGGTTACTGATAAATAGGGTGCCTAGTTACCAGCCGAGGCACGATTGGCTCCTCTCAACAAAAGAGGGAGAAAAAAAAAAAAAGAGGGGAGAGGAGGGGCGGCGGTGGTGTAGTGAGGTCGCCCTGGGAAACCATGAGACTTGTGTCAATTCAAATAGAGATTTGGGCAAATCTTCAAGACGTTTGTGCGTGTGTGCTCAAGTGTGCGGATGCATGCATGCATTGGGTTTGTTTTTCGCGGTCGCTTTGCTCACACAAAGCTCGGGAGACACCGACCCTTCCGACACCCCCCTGAATACCCCGCCGACACCAGCTGAATGCCCGCTGAATACCCCCATCCCGCTTGCACCCCTGCTGGCATTAAATCGGCGCTCTGCCAAAACTCCGCCTCCCCACAAAGACCTGGGCTCCACAGGGAGAGAGAGAGCTGGGCTGGATATGATCTCATCATCACACTAAATGGTCCTACTTCAAGTGGAAAACAGTGCATGTGCAATTTAACATTTAAGTTTTGTCACTCAAGCTCAAAACAATCATAATGTTATTATATCATAATGTAAATTGAAGAAAAAAATATCACGTCTAGTATCACACAAAAGATTAATAAAATGTAATAATGATTAATATTGTTTTGTAAATAAATTGCTATGTTTCAAATCATGAAGCAAAACTTTAGCGATGTAAATCTTCCCTTCTATCATTTTAAAGGTGCAGTATGTAAGAATTTGCCAGCTGTTACATTCAGTACTACTACGTACAAGGTGGCTAGCTGGTTAGCATGCTACATGAGTAGATATCTCTCCAATACAATATCTAATTGTCTTTGACATGTGGACAAAACTGTTAAATCTTCACTTTTCTTTTTTCAATTTTTGTTTAAAACTGAAATTTTGACATGTTGCACCTTTAAGGTTTAAATGGACAATTAATGTAAAGTATCTACATGCAGTGAATACACTGACATTACATTGGCAATGTGCCTTTGACCAAGTAATTTTAATTAAAAGGTGTCGGGCAAAAATAATTCAATAACATTAAAAGTTAAATAAAGGGCTGCAGGAGCATTTGTAATCACGCTCCTCAGTCCAGCATGCGAACTCATCTCCACTTTCTCATTATTCAGACAGTAGTGACGTCAGACAGATCCTCCCCTTTGCTGGTTGACTTCCCCTCAGTAAGTGGCAGGTCTGCTAGACACAAAGTTAGCCACTGGATGTAAAGAATACCTGCCATTTCTCACTTTATGCCTCCTGTCAGCCCACCGCGGCTGTAAAAAGCGAATCAAACGGGAGGACGAGAACGATTTCCACAAAAGCAGCCTGCTATAATTGTTAGTTTTCAGTCCTAATTAGCCACGCTACCTCGGCTACCTCACCCTCTATTCTCCTGTCGAGTGTTCGAGGCCTGGAGGCTCGCTTTCAGACCTGCTGTCAACTTCAGGAAGTCTAGAAGAAACACTATAAATTGTTAATGTGGTAGCCGGAACTTTGAGGCTGTCAGTGGGGGAGTGAAAGCTAACAATTATGAGAGGATGATGGCACAGTAAACGCTGAGCGGACACATTCATACACCGTGGCTTGTAAGCTGTCTTTAAAGATGTTTTCTTTAATAAATGGGGGCGTCTTCAACTGAAATCGAGCTTCACTGAGCGAGTGTGGCGTTCCGTAAAGTCACAACCCTGACGACTTTCATTAAATAAATTCACAGGTTCTGGTCATATCTGTGTTTGGTATTTAGGCAACTGTCATTCAATGTTTTTACAGTCTGTCCGCCATGTTCTGTGCTTTTGTGCCATATTTTTTGTGAGCAACAGGAAACTCTGAACTTAATTTGTTAGTATATTCTGACATTTTAAGTCTTTTAAATGGATAAAACTTAAAAAACATTCCCATCAAACTCTCATCAATGACTGCTGAGGTGCAACTAATGTTTTCATTATTGATAATCTGACAATTAGCACCATTAACCGATGAACCTTTTCGTCTAACAAATGGCAAAAAATGGCAAATTACAATTTGTCAGAGCTGAAACTGATGCATTTAAAAGTGCAGTAAGAATTGGCCACGTATCAAAGTTGTACTCCAAACAAGTAGGAGGCAGCATATCCCAGACGTTACCGCTAACCGCTGCAAACAGTAGCTGCCGTAAGCTAGGTAGCTCAGTTAACTGTACAGCTAGAGGTCATATTATTATTCACATTCTGTCGATACTTTTAGTTCATTTTTGAGTATTTAAAGCAAAAATCCTAACATAATGCCCCTTTAAGTTGCTTCTTTTGTCCAAAAAAAGGACCCTAAACCTAAAGACGCTTCATTTACGAACAGCAATGACAAACGAACAACGACAAACCGGGAGGCTGAGACTGCATTCCAAACGTTTGGCTGATTGCCCTGCCTGACGCACCGTGTTAGCACATGTAGCGTATCAGCTGTTCAGATGCTGTTGGCCAGTTGGTCGCCCAGCCAAACATTTGTTCAATCACCGAGTCATTAATTCAGTCAGCCAGGCAGTCACTCAGGCAGTCAGATTCATTGATTCATTCATGCATTCGGTCCGTTGGTTAGTCAGCAGATTGAACCGTGCTGATACTGACACAGATGTCTGAATGTTGGGCGGACTCGGCCCACCTGGAGCTGCTGGCTGCCAGCTGACCGCTTGATGTTTCTATCCGTCCCTGGCAGTCACCGGTTCGGCCCGGATGAGCCACATTTGAACGACCTTACTTACTTACTTTACAATTACAAAGTAGGCTCAGGTGCATTTGACAAAGACTGTTTGTGCTCCACATGTGTTTGAGTTTTATGGGCCCTTACTGGGTTTTACCGGTCTGGGCCTTCATCATGTTAATCTCCAGGGTTCCCAGTAACTCCCTACGTGGCTTGTGTGCTTCTGAGACGGGAAAATTAAGACAGAAAACTAGTGCCTAAAGCTAAAGGGAGAGTAGAAAACTACGCTTTCATAATCAGAAGGAAACGACACAGTAGAACTCATACCCTGAATGCATCAGCTAATGGCACCACTATTTAAATAGAGCCCCTAAACAACCCATTTACAAGACCTATTCTCTTTGGAAGCTATAAATAAATAAGGTCTCGACGGGGGTTGTAGAGGTGGAGGACCAGTGGGAAGAAAACAGCGGTGTAACAAAGCGGTATGGTTGAGCGGAGGGGAATAATTCCTTCTCACCGGGAGGTTCTTTGAAGTCAGAAAAAGAGGGAACGCGAGGGTAGAAAAAAGGGAAGATGCCCCCCTCCACCTCTTTCCTCCATCCTCTCCCCTTCCTTCCTTTCTCCTTATTCCTCTACCTCGGTTTACGCCTTTCCTCTCAAGATTCGTCTATCTCCCCCGACTCAAGCTCTTATCATAGCCAGAACTGGCATCCCCTCGCCCTGTATCGCCCTCTTCCCTCTTCTCTCCTGTTTGCTTCTCTCCTCCTCTCCTCCTCTCCTCCTCCGGAGGGTCAGTTAAATGTCAACGTATTGTGCTTGGTGACACGGCTGACAAGAATGGTGTGTGATAATGAGTCAGCTTCAGGAGAAGAAAAGGAGGGAGGCAGGGAGAGGTATCAGATTCCAACAACTTACCAGTTTCTTACTTTCCTCCTAGACACCATCTCCGTGCATTTACCTTATGAGGGAAGGAGGCCAAACCTGCCTAGTCCACTAACCTTCACTCTACCGATCCTGATTAAATCCAAAGTTATTGTTGCCTGCATCAGTTTGAAAAACACAAACAGAACAGGTCAGTTGTCCGGCATCAAACCTAAACAGGCCCTCTGAGGGGAACCATATAAGAAATTTGTCCCTACTCACACTACTGAAGATTTTTAGCATGGGTGGTCCTGCTAGTTCTCACCAGCGTTGACAAATTGACAGCATTCCTGGCTGAAATTAAGGTAGCAATTACTGTCAGCACGCAGACTGGCTGATAAAAGCACGTCTAGCTTCTCATTATGAAGGACTTCAGGCCATCTTCAGACTCTGGGGGCTGTACCTACTGAACGTCCTTCAACAAAATCCTCAACTCGAACAAAGATGTTATTGTACATTTAACACGTAGATACATAATAATTTTATTTTCATTTTAATTCTTCTACTGTGGCTGGGTCATCTACATAGTTAAACTGTATTCATTATGTGTCTGTTTTATGTGTGTTCATCGTTGCCACTTTGTCTTGATATAGATACCAAATACGCGCACTGTGTTTTATTTTGAAAACTGATGGGATGCACTCGATCCTAGCAGCTGTACTGCAGTAAAGATCGGCCCGGTGGAATCTAGGGGGGCCTCGTTGAGGATGGAGGCCATCCTCATAAGAGAGACGACTAATTACGAATTAATTAATCATGACCCATGTTTACGACTCTTGTTAGGTGGCGACCTCAGCAGTAGCAACTATTACGGCAGCAAAGGAGGAAGTCAGGTGAAGCAGGAAAAAGTGCGAAGAAGTCAGCAGAGGAAGTGAGCTGAGGTGGACAAACGGGTTCAAGTTATGTCTACTTACAGACATAGTTCAAATATACCAGAACATAATGTAACTTATGTCTGTAACATGCATATCTTCGCAACATAGGTTACAACATAAGTTGCATAAGTTAAGTTGAAGGGATTCTCCTGTCTCTTCCATTCACCCTGAAGGCTGCAACAACAAACAGCCACATCTTGGCAAATGTCTTCCAGCATCTTTAAAAAAAATCATAGAGCTTTTTAGGAGACCACATGAATCCTGTCACCTTAAATTACTCTCTCTCTCCCTCTTCAATCCCGCTACTCTCTCGCCCCGTTCCCTCCTCTCTTAAAGGGGGATTTATCAGGGCGGGGCAAACGGTAAATTATGACTTCAGCTCGACCTGCAGGTACACGCCCCGACATCACACAGATATTTAAACCACCCCCAGAGAGACAAATTTTTAATAGTGCCATGAGTTACTGTCTCAGCACTTTACATCAATCACTCAAATATACAGAATATGAAAAAGAAAAGAAAAAGAATACTGAGGTTACTGAAGTTTGGGGTTGTGTCATGACACGTTTCGATGCTTTAAGAAGGGCGGGAACGAGAGGAGGAGCGGGGTCACAGTAATAAAGGACCATTAGCTCTACTGGATCAGTGCATTTGTACGTGTGTGTGTGTGTGTGTGTGCATGTGTGTGTTGAGGAGGTTGTGATGGCTTTATCAGGTGCCTCAGTAATTTCTGCAGGCCAATTTGCTCAATGTTACGTATCTGGAGTGTGAATTTAACGACCAACAGGTGGCATAGAAGTACACACACACACACAAACACACACACACACACATTTATAAGCAGCTCTCAGTCTTACTCAATTATAGGGATGTTTCTTGGTTTTGCTCGCAGGTGAAGCCATTCCTGCGGCGGAGGCTGGAATGTGGAGACTATTAAATAGGAAGAGATGAGAGTTCTCATAAGACACAAACGAGACCGAGCGTGTGTGTGTGTGTGTGTGTGTGTGTGTGTGTGTGTGTGTGTGTGTGTGTGTGTGTCTGTCAGAGAAACAAAGTGTGTGTTATCGATCCTCAATCTGTGCTGGTTAACAAGATGCGGTTTAATCCTGCTGGGGGGTCTGCAGTTTTCCAGACAAGAAGAGGGAATGATGATACTTGCGAGTGTGTGTAGTTTGAACGCTCACAGCGAGCATGTGTGCGTGCATGTGAAAGAAAACTGCTGTAATCCACACCAGCTATGACGACGCTATTTAGCCAGCGATGCTCTTTGTGTATCTACATTGTAATTATGATCATTAAAGTAATGGCTGAGGCTGATGGGAATGTAATTAGTTTCGTGGTTTCATATTTGGTCATAAAACGAAGTCATAAACAAAAAACCTAGAGATGAAAAGTCGGAGGACATTTGAGGGACCGTCCAGGGAGCCGCGCCGCTAGCAAGGCTAGAATCAACATCATCAACATGCAGTGATTTACTTCCAGCAAACTGAGTGCGTGTTAAATAGAAATCAAAATGTGAGGCACGTTTTCCTCTCCGTAGCTTAGATACTGATTCTCTTTCTCTCTCTTTCGTTTGTTACCTGTGAACAGCTAAAAAATAAGGGTACAAAGATTAGATAAAGTGACGATTTGTTATCTCAGCAAAGCATCAAGAGAAAACAAGAGAAAAACAAGAGAGTTGATATGGATAAATATGGATAATAGATCACACAAAGCATGCATAACATCCACAGAGGTAGAAAAAAAAGACATAAATAGATGAGAATAAGTGTAAAATATGGAGTATTTACGCGCAACACAAAGCAGCGCTGGTTACGCACCGCCAGAGGAATGCCAGCGTTTTGATGCCTGCCCTCAGACACTGTCATCGCTTTAGTAATAACAGGCCATTTCTACTTCATAGAGCCCTGCAGCCTCCTGGACCCCACTGACTGAGTGACTACAGAGAGCAGGTATGGACGGGGGAACACAACACTGTTTATATGTTGCGCGCATGCGATCGTGTATGTGTGGCAAAGGACGCCCCGGGGCCAAACCACAGCCAACCACAGCTCTCCTCTTTCGTCTTTTTAAAAAAATTTTTTTATTGATTCTGTCTTACAAGTCTGACAGGCCCTGACTCATATCAGTGTGTCCTCTGCACTCGCAGCGTTTAGGGGAGAGACGCGTCACGAGCGCAAACATGGTTTGTTTGGGTGTAAAGTTAGTAATGGAAGAGCGCACAAAGGGAAACAGGGCGGAGTAGGAAATGCTAAAGTCTGCTTAAAGATGCCTGCCCCTGACCTTGAAACACACCTTTCGATAGTAAATACTAGAAAGGAGCAACGCACAACACACAGTCACAGGAAATCTATTCATTTCCTATAGAGCTGAGCAATCAGCCAAACTTAGCCTGATTGTCTGGAAACCTCGAAAGCTCGCAGGACAGCGTAGGAAAGTGTCGTTCAGATCAGCTTCTGCAGTCGTCACTGTGTGTAACTTTTAGGCAAATGACAGCGAAGGTCAAAGAAGGATACAGATTATTAAGAGCTAAGCTTATGGTACGTACTGAATCTCTCCTTTCACCTCTCCTCCCACTGCGGACGATGAAGCTTATTGTGAAGCTGTAAAATATCATTATCTTTAAGTGTTTGCTAACCACATTTGCGGGACCATTGCAAGAAATGTGTGTTTATGTACATATTCTGGGTGTGGAAGAATATTTGTAGGTAAAATCAGCATGGGCATCAGCACCCCGCCATTAGTTGGGTTGTAATTTATTCCTAAAATGTACTCAGTTAACTGTCATAGAATCCAGAACCTAGACAGAACACAGCACCTATGTAACCTATAAACAATTAAGAGAATATTACTTTATTTTTGTTGCTGTTTCAATTTCTGTTAGAGGATCTATTGTTTGACTAACAGTTTCAGCTCTAGTGTACAATATGTCTATTTGTGCACATGCAGTTTCACATCAGAGCAAAAGCACAATCACTTTAATTGCCAAATACATTTTACCCACATTAAGAATAATCAATTAATCAATGCTATCGTCCCTAACTATTAGGCTCAGTGTGGCAGCTATTCTCCAGCAGCCGAGCAATGTGAAGGCCTACGTGTGTGTATGTGTGATGAATGTGTCGGGGAGCATCAGTATGCCAGGCATGGAGGGCCAGCTGTCGACCCCGGACCCTCGGTAAGAGGAACCGCGGCGCACCAGACTCTGGAGCTGAACCAACTCATTCCTCGCATCACACACATGGCTTCTCTCGGGCCCCCCCGCGGTATCGGAGCTCTACAACCCAACAGTCCGTAATCCACATGCGGTGTCAGATGTATGGCTGCGGACTGGAAAACCGCTCCAAAACATCAACCGTCGAATACCTAAGAACCCAGACTCATGCAGACGCGAAGCACTCAGGATACATGACCGGCGGCGTGGGGGGCGCTCAGGGTCTCAAAACCTTCAAAGATGGAGGACTCCTGATCCTGCAGCACCAAGATCTCATGTCACAAGATACCAGACTTGACTGAAGACCAACAAACAAGCTGAGATGAAAAGGGAGTGAAAATCCTAGAACTATAAGATTTATTCCACATATAAAGCACAACAGAATCATGTTAAAAGCTTATATGGGTGAATACAAAGGTTGGAAGTGTCACAACCCACCTCTGCCCCAAAGACATGTGCTTAAAAGTACTCTGTACTCAAAAGAGGCTTCCATTGAGGTCCACATTGAAATGCCTCGTCCTGCGAGCCCATTATAACCTGTGTGACTCTCGACACGTCGAGACAATCACTTCACACATGCGACACAAAGCTCGCGGCTGGCGTCACATCAGCATCTGAAGACACACTCACACAGATCCACACTTTTGACGTGTTAAAAACTAAGCCTGTTCCTCACCTGCGCTTTTCATGCTAAAGCAGCTCATGTTAGCTTAGGGGGGAGCGCATTGTATAGAGGGAAAGCAGGGTTGTGTACGACGAGATAAAATGCAAACGAAGGCCTGGAGGATCGGCTGCCGGCTCTGTGACCTTTTGTTTGTGTGAAGCCTCTGAGGCGTGGTCGCCTCAGACTGAAATGTGAATTCTCCGCTTGCTTTGGCAAAAATCCCTGAACATGAATTTCCTCATTCAGACAGAGAGAGAGAAACACGAGCCTGTGAATCATTATCCCGATGCGTAAATCATTATCTTTGTCTAACCATTAATTGTTTTTGTGCGGTTAGAATTTAAATCTGTAATCCGTGAGCACAGCAAGTCTGCTTTAGTCAAGTCTAAATCCATCACTGATGCCGCCTGTAAGAGAACAGAAGAAACTTTTCTTCCTTCGTGTCATTTAAACAAACATTTTTTTTTTTTAAAAAAGTGTCAACCTTATCAATGTGGAGAAACAAAAGTGCGAATAGGCTTTATGACAAAGACGTCTGTGTGTTGAGTGCAGAGATGCCCACATAAGTTAGCATGCTAACCAGCTAGCCCCAGTGAGGACCTGCAAGAAGCGATAGTCCGACAGCCCTTGTAGCTTCAGCTGGGAGATATATGCTAGCTGTAGCATCTTTAATGAACAAAATGTCAAGAAATGAAATACCCTTACTTCTATTTTCTTCGCCGAATACAACCGCACACTGTCAGAATTCAAGTTTCTGTATTTTGTCTGAGTTAAGACGAGCTAGACTGCCTTGTTAACTTCTGGAAAAACACAGTTTGTCTTAATAAAATTCTGGGCGTATTCCACAAATGATGCCTTTAGCCTTTTAACTTACAATTGCTCTCCAATTTAAATAAAGTTGTATCGTATCGAATCGTATTAAAGGTACCGCCACCTCTCATGCACAACAGGTGTCAAAACATCATGCGAGCATTGTTGCTTAGCTTGAAACAATAACCACCATTTACGTTACTCATGTCCGGGTGAGAAGAGGACGTGAAACCACCCATGTTACTTATTCTCCATATGACAAGAAGGGGCTTCTGTCTCTTCCCATGTTTCCCGCGAAAGACGAACATTATCTGCGACCCACAGGAGGTAAGACAGAGTGACAGTCCAGACGACCCTGCGGTAAGTGGAGGTTTACTCAGATAAGGCCTGTGTTTAGAGCCACTGAGCCCTCTACTTTGTCTGGGGGGCCCAGAGGTGAAGTGACCACATTCAGAGGTCGCGGCCCCTGAACCTGCGCTGCCTCATCAGGTCATTTCATCGTCCCTGACGGACAGCAGACGCTGAACAGAGGCTCAGCTTGCCTGACAAAAAGAACGTGTGTGAGAACGAAATACCGCAAATAATACTGCGCCTGACCAGTCACCGCAATACACTCACATCTCCGATCTGAAAATGACTTCGGCCTGTCTTGCCTCATTGCACTTTGTGGCAAACACAGTTCACGCACGGGCATCAAAGCAGCGTAAGAGGCCGTTAAGAACCTAATGGCTACATTATCGACGCAGCTGAAACAACATGGAAATCGATTCTGGCGGCGTTTTAGAGGATCTTGAGCAGAGTGTGGGGCGCCCGCCCAGCAGCCTGTCAGTTTGCTGTCAGGACCGTCTGTGGTCGGACAAGCGAAGCCCTGCTATCAGTGTCTAACAGCATTCAGGGAGGATTAGGAGCTGGCAAACGGCCTTGTAACACACAAGTACAAGCGGAAGCAGCATTAGAAGGCATCCCACTTTGCTGCGGTGCATCTGTATCGACACTTTGAGCGAGAGGGAGCCGAACAAGTGGAGGTCACAGAAGTCCAAGTTCCTCAAGTTGCATCTTTAGTCCGTCTTTAGTTTTCTACCCCCGATCACAAAGTCTCCTTATTACACCTTCTATCACTGAGGAGACTTAATGAGCTGATTCTTGGCATCCACTTGATTCAGGGGCATTTTTTTTTTAAATCAGCTTAGGTAGCACACACTCTATACACGCTACCTCACGCACACACACTTCTCGCAAACAGCTCCTCAACGTTAACACAGTGTGTAATTTGATAAGGCGCCGCTGAAGGTAGACAGCAGCACGTATGTCATTTTCTAACATCACATGGGATGAGCCGGGACACAGAGAGGCATTGTGGGTCCCGGTTCTGGCCCATAATGGAGGTGTCAGGAGTGCAGCCGAGCGTCTCAAAGAACTTCTTCTTCGTCGGAAATACGACAACACGAATGCCCCACTTTCCAAACTAATTAAATTTAGCAAAGGCAGGAAGACGGGCGGGATCATCTGGATTTATGTGGATCAAAACAATTTCCTTTTTTAGACGCTCTCAAATCACCCAAAAAATCACCCAAAAATGAAACTTGATGGAAAAGTCTGGGGAAATTTCATAGTCCGCAAAACATTTCTGGAGCTTCACAGCAAAACAGTCTCACAGCATTTTCCTGAACTGGCGCAGATGCTGATGCAAAAAATAAATAAAATATAAAACATATATATATATATATATATATATATATATATATATATATATATATATAGATGGGGACTATAGTAGATGGGGACTTGTTTTAAAAACTGAAATAAACAACTAAAATAAATAAATAAATTAAAAAACATATATATATACATATATATATACATATATATATACATATATATATACACACATATGTTTTTTAATTTATTTATTTATTTTAGTTGTTTATTTCAGTTTTTAAAACAAGTCCCCATCTACTTCAGTTGTTTAAGTGAATGCTACAACACTGTTTTGCTGTGAGGCTCCAGAATGTTTAATGTGGACCAAGAAACTTCACCTCACTTTCTGTTGGCAGGGGGATGAATATACAATGACTGAATTTTTGTGTTTGGATAAAATTCTCCTTTAACACGCGGTTCATAAAACATGATAATGCAGCTGTAAGCAGATATAAGAACGTATACAGTACATAAATACAATATAATAACATACATATATACTACCATCAATAAATGGATGCTTTATCCTCTTCATAGGAGGAACTATTATTGTATGAATAGTCACTTGAGCTGATTATACTTACATCATAATGTGATACAAACAACTTACTATATGTTGGCATATAGTTGATTAATGGGAAGCTTAAAATAAAGTGTTGCCTGGTATCAGCTCAATGTGCTGGATCAGCACACACACACACACACACACACACACGTTAAAAACACCTAACCAAACTGTTAATAAAGTTGCCTCTACTTTGATACACATGTAACTGAAGACATTGTGTGAGGGGTGAGGCACTTTGTTTGTGTGCCGTATAAAAGGTGGAAGGGATCCTTGTGTGAAACTTGGCCTTGACACTCCAGGGGAAGGTCGGCCGCTGCCAGCTCTGCGGATGGTGTGCGACTGTAACTGTTGCGTGCATGCGCAGGTATGCAAATGCCTGCTTATATGTGGGTTACGGCTGAGTTTCTGTGCGTGTGTGAGCTACCCCGTCCAAAATGTAACAGGAGGACGTTTCAGTTCAAAGAAGCGCCTTGACACCCTATCAAAAAGGCAGAGCAAACCCAATACGCCTCGGAGCTCCCTCTGTCTGCATCCACGTATCCGTCTCTAACTCTCTGCTAAAAGACGAGGCCTGGAGCGTCGGAGAAAACACACAGAGCTTCAATCCGCACGTCTTAGTCTCTTCCTTTGAAATGCTTACAGAGGCCTAAGCCGCTCCGCCTGTAGGAGCCAAGTGTGACCCAGGGTGTGGTGAGCGCTTCGCCCTGCTAACGCCGTGGCGCTCTCATGTTTGTGTGTTGATGCATACACAAGGCGCTCACTTTGCGCACATGTATTTACCCTCAAACCTGACAAAAGAAAGCTGCTGTCAGAGCAGAGCAGAAGCTTGTCAGGGGGTTGTAAGGTGACACCCGTGATGACAGCGATGTCTGACTGAAAGACAGAAAAAAAAAAAAAAACGTCGCTATGGGGGTATTCGCAAAAATCTTGTTTTCCTCACTTCAGGGTTTAAATCCGGTAAACATCCAGGCTCCTGAAGTGGCCCAGAGCGAGATATTAAATCTCTCTGGGGCTGACCTCATCAGAAGGAAACATGTTTATCCTCCCTGGGAACAGAGTCACAAAAGTCATAACACATTATATATAATCTTCGGACGAACTCGCTATATATAATCTATAATGTGTTATAAAGTTATATTTGTCATAATCAAGACCGCAATCTATCCAAGAGTTTCCCTGCTGGACAACACACCTAATAAAACAGATGCCGTTTAGTTCAAACCACTGTGGTTCGGCCACAAGTGCGCAGCCTGAAGCTTGATCCAGCTCGAGCATTCAAGTATTAAACATTCAAAATGTCATAGCAATACATCTCACAGTTATTGGGCTATTTCAGTATTAAAATAGCCGTACACTAAAATTACTGTCACTAAAAATCTGGAGGGTACACAGCAATTTACCTGGTGAGGAGAGGTTGTTTCCACTCAGTCCTCAGGTAGGACAACTAGCCAGTGTATAATTAAAGGCTTCGAAATTAGACTGCTAGCATGGGCTGTCTATCATGCTGCCAGCCACTTGTACGGCAGGAAACTATAGATGCATCAACACCACCTGTTACCTATACACGGCAGCGAGTTAATCGAAAAGATAACATTTCGGGGGAAGTCAAGTGCTGCCTGACAGGCAGTGAGAAACAAAGGGACAACAGTTTGGGAGCTAAGCGTGCATCAGCAAGTTCCCACACACAAGCTATTAACTGTCAAGATTATACCTGTCACCAGCTCCTTCCCCGGCTGATGGGGAAATGACTAAAACTGACACCTCTGCGGAGGCAAACTTCAGCACTCACAGGGGGTTCAAGCCCCAATCAAGGAGTTCTTATAAAAGGGCAATTACAGATGGTGTCAGTTTTCAAGAAAGGCGTTAACAGAAATGTTTTGATCAAAACTGTGCCAAAAAAGTCTATTAGACACATATTTTCCCGATCGCAAAGTGCCATTATTTGTTTTAAAAGCTATGTTGGTCCTTTAAGGATACCTCCATGAAAAGGGTTTCCGCAGAAGGGAACCTTTTTGTTTAGCTCGGGATTACGCAACCGACGTCACCGTTGAACAGATATTGGTCTGTTTGTGCCAGTGAACTGAATCCATTTAAGCCGTTTGACATTTCATCTGCATTGTCAGTGCCAGTGCCCAGTCTTAATAGCTGTGAGGATCGTAGCCCAGAGCTTTACATAAAGGACTATTACACAGGGAGCAAGGGTTGATCCTTCGTAATGGGAAAGATATGAAGTTACGGTGCGTGATGGAAGTAGTGACATAGGACCGGATTAGGCCATAGGGAGCAGAGGACACTGCCAACAGTGGTGTTTTTAAACTTTTAAAATGGAAGCAAATTGATATTCAAACTCATAACAGATTGAGATATGCACTCAAAGAAAGGCTAATTTTAGCTAAAATGTCTTCCGTCTCAAAAGAATAGTTCACACTGTGGGACATGCTCTTATTCAATTTCTTGCCAAAAGTTCCATCAGAAGATTGACACGACTCTCACAACTGTATGCCAAATCAGATGGTTAGCTTAGCCTAGCATGAAGACCAAGAGCAGTTTTAAATGGCTAGCCTGGTTGAAAAATCAACTAAAATTATCAACAGAACATAAAGAAGTAACAGTTTTGACATTGTGGGGTCTATGTATTATGTTGAAGAGCCATTTACTGAAGTTAGCACGTTAGCATGCTAACCAGCGTTTGTCCTGTCTCAATCCAAAGCTCTTATGCAAGCGGCAGAGCACCAACACTCCCTCAGTACTCCAAGCTCATAGTCTGGACCACTGACTGCATGGCTAAATGAGCCAACCAGGTAATGGCAGCAACAACAGCAGTTGGAAGCAATTAGCGGCTACTCTGCTAATATGATTTTCATTTTGAGAACTAATTCGATACATGACCAATTCTTACATATTGCCCCTTTAACATTAGTGTAAGATTTAAGATTTTAGTTTTCAACATAAAGACACCTTAAATCTTTGAGTTAAAGAGTTAAAAGGTCAACAGTGCAGCCAAAGACCAAACTGTGCTCTCTAAGTAACCTAAAAAAAATATTCTAAAACTAGGGTTGCATACATTCAACTGAAGGAGTTATATAATGCGACAATTTGTCGTGAAAGATTCATAGTTGAATGGAGTCACATGAGTTAAGTTCCCACGTTCACCATGAGCAGAAACAGTATATCAGTAAAAGAAAAAAATCTGACCTCATGGCATGCAACCTACACATGACTGGCATTCGAAGGCTCAAATCTAAATTTGTCAGTGTTGCTGTGACAACAAGTAAATGTCACGTCATTCACACGAGGCTGTTGCCATAACTTGGCACCAGGAGAGGCCTGTCAGAGCCAGAACGCAACAATGGAGACAAATCCAAAAGCTTAGACACACATAAACCAGACTATCAGGAACAAAAAGATGATGTCTCGTGTTGTTGTTACTAATGCATCGTTAGACTCCTTGCAGGTTCCTACAGGAACCCTAAAATACATCCCACAAAAGCAGACATGAGCCACAGGCAACAAGTGGAGGGAGGCTCCAGCTATTATCCCCCATATCATCTCCTCCTTCTCCTCTTCTTTTGCCACCTTCTTCTTCACTGTCACACGTCATTCACTCTGGCGAGAAACTGTATATACACCCCCCCCCCCACCTGCCCCCACCCCAGCGCCACTTAACATTCCTGCAGCTGGTCATCGCACATCATGACGCATGTAATGTCACACTCGTGAGCCGTCGGCGAGCCGCGATGCTCTCCCTGCCTCCTCGGCCCGGCGAGACAAAGGCGAGTATTGTGTCGTCTGAGGGAGAGAGAATGAGAAAGACTGGGAGAGGTGTGTCGGGTTACAATCAAATACGACCCCACCACCACCCAAAACCTGTTGGGAGTCTGAGTGGTGAAATGGCTGTCCTGCAGCATGTAAACGAGAGATAACCCTTCCTGTCAGGGGGGTGTGGATCATCTGGATGGCAGTAGGATGCTGTCACCAAACAGCACATCAACACACACTGAAAATACAATTATCGATCACATGTGTAAAGCAACCATGCAAGATCAACATTACAACCTCCACCGAATACCCCCATCTTTACACTTACACTATCTTATTCAACCCGGGCTGGAAACATAGGTGTTTGTAAAGAAATGGCCCCTCTTTGAAATCCCACAGCAAACACACTTGCATCATGGGAAGACACCTCACTTACTAGCTCACTCTCAAAGCCAGCAACACAGAGATTTCCCAAGAGAGAACTAAACACCAATTTTGAAAAAGCAGCAAATGGATGAAGAGTGCAGGAGGAACGACAGCCCAAGTAACAAAGGGTGGATGAATTTGGAAAATACGGACAGTGCCAAACAAAATGGGTGTAAATATAACCATCTTTTCTCGGAATAAAGGATGATTCTAGCATCTTATACTCTTAAAAGTCAAAGGGAGTGGTGACGGCATCTGCAGGTAGCCTTGGGTCCCTAAACATTACTTGTCTTTCTAACCTGTAATTGAGTGTTCAGACATCAGTGGAGTCAAACAGTGACCGGTCCTGATCCACTGGTATTTACACTTCAAACTCTTGCCTCCAGCCTGGAGGCACACACACACACACACACACACACACACACACACACACACACACACACACACACACACACAGCCAAACATTAAAGCCCAGTTGTGGATGTGCAAGATTAAGCACGAATGGGATTTCTTTCCTGCTCATCGGACACACAAACAGAGACATGGAGACGTGAACACTGTTATTACACCTGCACAGGATCGTCCTCTCTACCCTGCCTCAGGACAAAAGAGGATCATGTCATTCAATTAAGTTTATCAGTGCTGATACAGGAGGTGCCACAAACATTTTGCAGACAGTGAAAAGTGGGATAACAGATTTTGCAGACAAGCCTCTTCACAATGACTTATTTTGGAAAAAGGCCAACCTTTGTGTTTCAAATGCAGAAGTTAGGCCATAGATACTTTTTTGTTTTAAGTTTGAATTACAAAAGAGGCAACATTTAATGACTGTTAATGAATGCACCATAAGATCTTTCCATTAGGTTAGACTAGGGACCAAAATGAGGTCAGGTGCAACATGACTGACCACAAGAGAAAAAGAATGATCATCTAATATCTAACATCTGCCATTAATGCCTATTTATTGACTGGTGATGGATATTAGCTTGCCAGTGTGCAAATGGTGAGTACACCAGACTTGTTAGCGGCTCTGCAAAGCAGGACTTTAAGCTAAATGCTAATATCAGCATGCTAACAGGCCGATGTTAAGCAGATATTAGGTTTACCACATTGACCATCTTAGTTAGTATGCTAACTTTTGCTAAAACACACTTCTACAATGCTGGTGGGAGAGCGGCTCGGGTTAGCCTAGCATGGTATGACAGTAGTAGTCAATACTATGGAGAAGCAAACTAAATAATGTGATAATCATCAATTTGCATACTGCTGTATACCTGTCAAACCAGCATACTACAACTAACAGCACATAAAAATGTGGACAGGCAGACCGACAAGAGGGGCACATGGTGGCAGACAGGCATGCAGACAGATAGAGAAACCCTAAAGGACAGTAATCTAATAAGTTTCTATGACCACTCAAGACAAATTTAGCCTCGACGGCCACGTGCCAGGGGAGGCAACACTCTTCAGGCACATGGTCGCGCAACGGGTGCACTCTTAAGAAAAGCACAGCGAGACAAAGGAAGACGAGCGGGGAGACAATGAGACCGAAGGTGAGAGGAAAGAACAGTGAGATAGGAGGAGGAGGAGGAGGAGGAATCTGGTGGGGAGGGAGAGTTTAAAGCCAGGAGTGTGAGATATCTTAGGAATGAATGGGATCTCCTAATATCAGTTACCGAGGGTGCCAAGCCTGGGAATGGCAGCGTATCTCAAACACGACTGCACGAAAAACATATGAGCTGCCGCAGACAGGACTGAAGTGCACAGGCTCCGTCTGAGCACACCTCAGACTCTGTTGCCTGGGAGTGAGGTTGCTCATCTGATACCAGCCGCCTTAATAAAGCCAGCACTGACATCCCTGGGCTATGCAGGTTATTCCTCGGGCTCCCGCCGTCTCCCCACGCATCCATCATGTCGAGAGGTCAGAAGTCATGTGTAGACGAGCACAGGGTCATTTCTCACCACTGAGTGTGTGTTTAAAAGCCCATGTCCCGCTTTGATCTCAGGGGTCGAGAGGTCATCGCCGTGTGTGTGCGTCACTGACACACCTGCACTCAAGAGAGGAGTCGCGTTTCTCCCGTCAGACGCAAACGGCCTGGAAAAATACGGGAAAGCGGGAACAGAAGCCTGACAGGAAGATGGCTGCCCCTTGACTCACACGACGGGTAATTTGTCTTTCTCAATATGCGTTCCTGTCTCCCCCTGTGAAGCAACACTTCACGGCCGAATAATGATTAGAAACCAAAAGAATGCCACGGCCGACAGAACAGGGGAATATTTCTTAACCTCTCCGCACAAGAGAATGAATGAAAAGGCCACAAAATTAATCCAGATCACGCCCTATAGTCTGCTGAGTGTTGCACAAGTCTAATTGCGCCTCACAATAAAAGGACATCACACCACAACGTCTATTGTGGAAGTTCAGCGAGTTCGTCCGAAGATTGGATTTGATCTGATAAAATAAGCACAGAGCTGAGGTTCTTGTGTCACAGCAGAAAATCTAATTATGTGTACATGAGAGAGGGAGGAGAGAAGCGGGAGAAAGAAAGAGAAAGTGTGTGTTAGAAGGGGGCGGGCGGACGGGAACAGAAATGTTAAAAAGCTGAGCTATGCAACTCCTCCAACGGGATCGTCAGAGCCAGAGCAAAGGCATGGAAGCTCAGCAAAAGCCCCATGGGGAAAAGGCGAGGGAGGACAGGGAGAAGGGGGGAGGGAGAAGGTGTGTGTCTGTGTGTGTGTGTGTGCGTGGGTGCGTGTAGCTGCATGCCGTCCCGCTCGCACAAGGTAAGGAGAAAGATCAGAGCCAGGGTGGAAAAAGACGATTAAGCATCAATCATTTCTAATCATTTAAGTAACATTTGCTATGCCGCATCAGTGAATGATATCACACAACTCCACCTATAGCTAGTCTGAGCAGGCTTAAACTTCAACCCCTGACAGGCAGAGGTTTCCATTAGGTGGCACGTTAGGTAATGTCTTTTTGCATATCAGGAAGCGAATGGAGAGAGTGGCGGCTACGTGGACAGATAAGCCAGAAACAGTGACAGTAACCTGTCCGATCAATGCCCTTCCTGCCCAGATGCTCACAAAGCAGCATCAAAGAACCAGCGGCGATGAAAGTTAATTGTTGTGTCACCTTGCATCACCTGTGTCCTAGCCAGAAGGCTGCACTCCAACACACCACATAGACTACGGATGACGAGGGGGAGATGATACCTCTCCATAAAACAAGGAGACAATAGTTTGTATTTGTCATTCAAAGAGGGAATACGGAAACACACAATTACACAATTTTTCGATTCATTTTCATTTCTAAAAGCTTAGTCGGTCGCTAACAAGGGCCAACTAATGCCACCTGTGCCTGACACATCGCAAAAAAATTGTGCCCCAGGATGAATGGAGGAGGCACACAGTTCTTCCCGTCACATGCCACACATTGTTCCTTTTTTTGCTACCAAAACATCATTTTGACAACGAACGCTCGGTCAGAAGCCGTGAATTGCGTCGGCTCAGATTGGTTCCTTGAGATCAATTCAAACTTCTGTCGCTCCCAACGGGCAAAAGCCGAATCACGTGTGGTTCAAATCAAGCATTCCTTTCCATGCCACTTTAGGAAATGACTAATTACACTGATTGCTGACAGCCGCGGCACTTTTAACAACACGAGCCAGCCAAACGCTGGCAAATCTTGGCTTAAGATGGTTGGTCTGACTGTCAGTTCTGGATACAAACCAGCTGAGAGTCTTATTATGTACTAACTAGTGTAACAAATTGGTGAAACTGTGATTGAAATGTTTCCACTGAACCACTGCAGGCATGCTTTCATTTGTGAGAAATCACAGACCAGTCAGCAGACGCTGGGGCTCAGTAAACAGAGCAGGGATAAAGGTGCATTACGCTGAAATACTGTACGACTCAGCCTTTGTGACGGTCAGAAAATTGACAGATACACATCTTTGAGAGAACAGAGTGGAAACCCCAAAGGTTCAAGTGAAATTTGACAAGCTAGGTTGAGAGCTCTTACAATGACAACACCGTGCCCCGGCGCAACAGTCTCACACACACACACACACACACACACACACACACACACACACACACACACAAGCACAGAAGGAGAGAGAACGAGGACAGATGGAACAGTGTTGTGACTAGCAGAGTGTGTTAAGCGAGTGTATCTCAGGAGAGTTATCAGGACATTCTTGTGTTTCAGCAGAGGGCCAAAGAAACATTCTCAGGTCTTCTGTTGGCCACTGTAGAAGCACCGGTACACCTCGATCACAGCTTTAAAGAAGAGCCCTGATTGGGAGGAAGTAAGGAAGAAAATGCGTCTCTCTTTGCGACAGATGGCACATCTTCATCTCTATTTTGTTGTGGGTCCTCTACAGCCACGACAGATCAATACCCACTGTGATATATCGACTGTCGTTTGTTTGATTGATCAGGCATAATAGTCAGGGCTAAACAGGCAGGACAGAGCTAAAGCACTCAGCTCAATCACATCGATCGTGGACAGAGTATGTCAATCACCCTCATGGAGAGGTAGCTTCATAATGCAAGAATTAATGAGACTCATGATCCTTGGAAGTAAAACCGGACCCTATCCCAGACTGAGCATGATTTTGGCCGGGTACGACATGTGTCCCCCAGTTGGGTTTTGGATCTTTGTGGACACATTGTGACCACTAAACAAGAAAGTGACAGAGAAGAGGTCAAAACAACAGAATAAAACTAAATACTCCAAAAGAGAATATGGGAAACCAGAATGGGAGAAAGACTGAATTCAGGAGCGAGACACAATCAGAGTCTTGTGTCTTGTGCTTGTAAAGGTCCTATTAGCTCACCAATCCCCTCAGGCCTTCCTCTCCTGAGAGCCCGGGGTTAGAAGGTCAAGACATCAGTCGCAATGGTTACCTAACACTTGACATCAGTGTGGACCTCTAAAAAAAGAGGGGGTTGGAGTTTGTTCATCTGTTTAATTGTGCATGAACACATGCTTACTTATATTAGTGTGTGTGCACATGACTACAAGTAATAAAGTGAGGTCCAGTCCCCTTTGGGACCATCATGAGGTCATCGTTGTCAGGGATACTGCAAGAGCTGTCAGCCGTTGTGAATCCCGCAGCGATAAATGGCGGCTGTTAACTATTGTGGTCAGTCGCTGCCTCCTCAGATGCTCTGCAGGTCGTCTATAATGGCAATAAAGCACTTAGATAAGGTGACGGTCTGCCTTTGGTCCAGGACAAAGACAAGAAAACGAGGAGAAACATCTGGGGAAACATCTGGGGAAAGCTGATGAACCACAGTGTGTATTATTAACTTTTGACAATCCCAAGTTTAAGTCCAGCTAAAGAACTACTTTATTATCCTATCAATGTCCAAAAAGGAAGAAATGCCCCCGAAATGAACTGATCAAATGCTCTCGTGCAAAAAGCTACGAGCACTACGCTCCAGCGCTCACAGTTCCCACAACCACAAATTTGATTAGATTGATGGACTGGGAATGCGGTCTTGCCCTGGTGGAGCCTGGTTCATAGCAGCTCATTAATATTCCCTCAGTATGTGTGATACGCCGGCATTTCAGAGCTCGGGGAGGTGACAGGGTGACACAGAGTGAGGGCGAGCTGAAAAAAATCTGGCTGCGTTGGGCTGTTTGCCCATTTCAGGGCTTAATGTGCTATAAGAGATCAACAAACAGAGAGAGCAGGGAAGGGAGAGGGAGAGAAGAATAAGAAAAAGAGAAAAAAGAGAAAAAGAAAGAAAGCGAGAGGGTTGAGCAACCAGCTGTCAATAGGTGACAGGGTAGTTACTCTGTCAGGGTATTAGATTTATCCTGCCTGCCCAACTGCCTGATTAATGTCACAGTGCTTTCTTGCAAAGTGTGTGTGTGTGTGTGTGTGCGTGTGTGCGTGTGTGTGTGTGCATGCGCACGCGCTTTCCTCCAGTGTAGCCTGCACCCTGCCAATTTAGGTGTGAATGTCCAAGTGTTTGCATTTGTCTAATCTTTAACTTGAAAGAACAAAGTCTGCTTCTGTCGTGGAAAAGAGGAAAAAAAGAAAAAGAAAAAAAGGCAACTTCACGCAAATTCTTTGTGCATGACCTTGTGATATGTAACGCCCAAGCACTGAGATCGAAACCTGCATTTTGTCCTTTTTGACAGTTTCCTCCCCAAAACCCAAAACCTCAGATATGAAACTTCTCTTTCACCCAAAGTCGAAGCAGTTCAAGTGTGAACTTGCGGACAGAACTTGTGCAGACTTTGGTGAGATCCTGTGAGACATCTTGCCACAAGATGTTCGATCACCTACAGAAAAACCTTCAGCCGCCGCACTTCAAAGAGTGCAGTCTAGACTGTATATGCTCGAAGGAAATCATGTGTGTGCATGAGCCTGCACTCTATGCATGTGTGTGTTCCTACCTGTGACAGAAACCCACATATCTGCAACAACAAAGCACCCTGGTTATGTGGGTGCCCTTCTAATAGCACCTTTTTATCACCTCACCCGACCACTTACACACAATACATTCATCACCCAAATGGCACAGAAGCAGCACAACCGGATCCTGCACAGAGCCTGCAGCAAACACCTACTGAACATACAGTCAACACCACAGCGCAAACCTGCTCTCCGTCTCTGTTCAACTCTGCACTGACTCAGCAGTGTGAGGATGCATCGCACCTGGTGACTCAGATCTCTGTCTTTAGCGCATGTGTCACCTCGTGTGCATGTGCCGACACATGTAACTGTCGCGAAAAGTCAGAATTTCCTCAAAGAGAAACAGCGTGAAAGAGACGAAAGGAGTATTTTTGGAGATTTTCTCACCTGTGACGGAAATGGTCATGGGTGCTTCCAGGGGCCTGTCGTTGTCCAGGTCCCTGCTCAGCCTCAGATCCCCCGTGTCCTCGTTCAGCAGCAGCAGATTGAGCTCATTCCCAGATTCAAACTTGTACCGCAGCTTATCCGACACATCTGGGTCATGAGCCGGTACCTTTCCAATTATCCCTGATGGAAAGCTGTTGGACTTGTTGGTGATGTAGTTGTTGAAAATGATCTCAAAGTTCTGCAGCACCGGCATGTTGTCATTCATGTCTACAAGGCGGATGTGCACGGTGGCCCGACTCACCAGCGGCGCTGAGGTGGCCTGGACCACAATCACATACTCTGTTTTAGTCTCATAATCCAGGTCTGTGAGGGCAGTGAGGTCGCCGTTAAAAATGTCAAGCTGGAAAACCTCTGGAATATTCCCCTCCACGATCTGGTACATGATCTGAGCGTTGGTGCCCTCGTCAGGGTCGGTGGCAGTGATCTGGGCCACGACGGACCCCACTGCGCTGTTCTCCTCCACGTCATAGAACAGCTCATCCTTCTCAAACACTGGCGCATTGTCATTTATGTCTTGGACCACCACATGAATAGGAACGGCTACTTTCAGCGGCGGAACCCCCCTATCGACAGCGAAGGCCTTCAGGTTGTAAACGGGTACATTCTCGCGGTCCAGTTTGCGAGCTGTTCTGATGATGCCAGAGTAAGTCTCTATGATGAAGTCCCCCTCTCCGTCATCGCCACCCTGAAAGGTATAGCTCACCCTGCCATTAGAGCCAGAATCTCTATCCGAGGCAGAGATCTGGAGAACACTCGTGTAGAGAGGTGCATCTTCAAATACAGTCCCCTGGTACATATCCCGAAGAAACTGGGGAGCATTATCGTTGGCATCGAGGATGATTATCTCCACATAGGTGGTGTCAGATTTCTGAGGAATGCCATTGTCTCTGGCAATGATGGCTAACGTGTAGGAGGCTTGGTCTTCGTAATCAATCTCCATTTGTGTGGTGATGGCGCCAGAATCCGGGTCGATTTTAAACTGTGGAACATTATCCTCCATCACGTATGTGATGCGAGCATTTTCTCCCGTATCCTCGTCCGACGCGCTGATCACCACCACAGTGGAGCCCACTGGTTTCTCTTCACTTAGCATCACCTGGTAGTTGGCACTTTGGAAGACGGGCCGGTGTGTGTTGGCGTCCGTCACATTGATGAACACCTGGGCAGTGTCATAGCGCGTTCCATCACTGGCAGTGACCGTCAGGACATACTGGCGCTCCTGCTTGTAGTCCAAAGGGAGGGCTAAGGTGATCAGGCCGCCGCCGCTCTGGCTCGTGATGGCAAAGCGGTTCCTGGTGTTGCCACTGGAGATCTGATAGGTCACCACACTGTTAACGTCCCTATCCACGGCCGTCATTGTCAGTACGCTGGTCCCAACAACGGCGTCTTCATTGATCTTCAGCGAGTAGATCTTCTCCGTAAATGTAGGCACGTTGTCGTTCACGTCAAGCACTGTGATGCTGACGCTGGCTGAGGAGGACATCACAGGTATCCCGTTATCTCTCGCCTGCACGCCGAAGGTGTAGAAGTCAGTGGTCTCCCTGTCCAGCTCCTCACTCACTGTAATCCAGCCCGTGCTGTTGTTGATGGTGAAAGGAAAACCAGGAGTGATGTCGGTCAAGCGGTATTCCAACCGGGCGTTTTCCCCTGAATCACCATCGATTGCTTGAATGTGGATCACGGAGTAACCAATCGCAACATTTTCCAACACGGTGGCCTGGAAAGGTGTGCTGACAAACATGGGGGAGTTGTCGTTCACGTCCACCACTTGCACCACCACCATCCCCGTGCCGTTTATCAGAGGAGGCCTGCCACCATCCTGAGCTTTAATCCGCAAATTATACTCCCGAATAATCTCATAGTCCAGAGGATTGATGACGTCGATCACACCGGTGGGGGAGTGAATGTAGAACTGTCCTTTAACGTTTCCACTGATGATGCTGTAATGAACTTTGGCGTTGTTGCCCTCGTCTCTGTCTGTAGCCTCCACCTGGATGACCTGGGTGTTGACCGCCACGTTCTCTGGAACCTGCACGACATACCTCTTCTCACTGAACTGCGGGTAGTTGTCATTCTCATCCTCCACAGAGATGTGGACCGTGGCGGTGGCACTGCGGGGACCTGGGTCTTTGCCCTGGTCGTTAGCCTCAACAATCAGCTGGTACTTGGCCCAGGTCTCCCTGTCAGGGCGCTCCCTGATCCTCACCAGGCCGTTCCGGGGGTCGATTTCGAACACGGAGTTAACTCCATCGCCGTTCACAATCTTATAAATCATGTTGGCGTTGGAGGGAGCGTCTCCGTCTGTGGCCCGGATTGTCAACACTTCAAACCCCACTTCTACATTCTCCCGGATGCTCACACGGTACTCGGTTTGCTCGAACACAGGGCTGTGGTCGTTGGTGTCACTCACAGTGACGGTGAGGTAAGAAGTGGCAACTCTCCTGGGGGAGCCGTTGTCAGACACGGTGACTTTGAAAACATGCGTGTCTTTGACTTCTCTGTCCAGTGACTGGACGGTCGTGATGCTCCCTGTCTGAGAGTCGATGTCGAAGAAGTCATTGGACCTGCTGTCAAACAGAGCCTCCATGCTGTACTCCAGCCTCCCTGCCTCTCCATCATCCGGGTCAGTGGCTTTCAGGGTGATGACCCGCGTGCCCGCGGGCTCGTTCTCGGGCACAGACACCTGATAGTTCGGGAGCTGGAACTGGGGAGCCGTGTTCACCTGCCGCTTACCCCTGCGGATCAACTTGCCAGACTTTCTCTGAGTTTCCGAGAGGGATCTGTGATGTTTGGGCACTTTCACAAGCGTCAGGCTGAGCCGCACGGAGAGCCTGCCGCCCGGAGAGCTCTGCAGCGCGCACTGCAAACTCACCTCGGGCTCTCCTGCGCGCTCAACACATAAGTCACTGGCCAGGAACAAATCCCCGCGTCTGAACACCGCGATCAACTCTTCTCCAACGCACACGCTGTCCAACAAGTTGGTGCTCCGCGTAAAGGCAGGCAAAAGTTCTGTTACATTCAAAAGCAGCGTACCTGCGGGCAAGCAGGAAGTCGCCTCCAGTTTTGAGAGGTGTTTAATGTGAATGTCTGGCTCACCTGACGCCTTCTTTCTCCTGTATTTAATAAAGCAGTCCTGGCCGTGCACGAACACATTGAACTGTGTCAGGACAGCGTCCCCAGATGTGGCGGAACCTGTCCTGAAGTAAACAGGCGCTGGGTTCCTCGGCGTGTGCGCACACTGAACTTTGCGGTTCAGACGGATAACTCCATCATGCCTCTCCACTTGGAAAAAGCCCTGAATGGATTGAGCGGATAAAGTCCTGTCAAGTTTATAAGTCCAGCCGGGGCCGAGGGACAGGTTCGCCAAAACGGTCCCGGGCTGTAAAGCCTCCGAAAGGTGCATCTCCAAACATCCCGCAAGCGGCACGCCGAACAGGACACAGACCCAAATCCAGCACAGCGACAGATCCATGCTGTTAAACCTGCCAGATCCCAGTCAACTTCACCGAAAGTCCGCCAGAAAAGCATTAACTCTCCCTCTCCCAGCACCGCGTTTTACTTTTATCCCTCATGGTGAAGTTTTAACGTGGGGAAAGGCGCTCGGTATCCATAGTGTCGGTGTATCCACGGCGCGCAGCGGCTGCGTTAACCCACACTGAGTTTAAAATGAGTACAAAATGGCTCCGTGGCTCTCCTCCTCCTCCTCCTCCTCCTCCTCCTCAGAGGCTTATTACCATAAACCTGCTGTGTTCCCCCTCTGGGACGCTTTCACAGGGGGGGCTTTTTTTTCTCATGGAGATTTAGGAAGTGGCTCTCTGACCAATGCGCGCAATTGCATTGTTATTACAATAAGGTGAGAGCTGGGGAGGACTGCTGATGCCTGTCTACAGTATCGCTCCCTCCTTAACTTGTGTTTGTTGAGGTAGTTGTCGGCAGTGATGGGCTGTTATAAATAGACACTACAGGGAGCCAAATTGAAACCACAAGTGCTCAGTTTTTTTAGAAAATGGTGTTCAGCTCTGGAGTCACACAACTTAAATCAGCCACTACTGATGTGTTAATGTAATAAAGCTGGACAGCTGATCTAAATGCATCTTCAGTTACCGTTTCCAGCCAGTCATACCTTTACTATAGTGTTACAGGCAAGATTATCAATTGGTTATTACTTTTGTTTATGGCAACACTGGTAAATGGACATTACATTGCAATCATTTTAGGATGACATGTTGTCCCTCTAAAAAACACAATAAGTATGGCTTCTTCTAAATAAGCTTAAAGGGGCATTATGTAGTTTGCAGAAGAAATTGAAACTCAGGGTTTTAATATTTACAATATTAATGAGGTAACAATACAAACTCAGTTATATGTTGTTTCCATTAATTATTAGACAAGCCGTTGTTAGAGGAAAACACTGTTTGAAGTCAGAAAAGTGGCGGAGTCCGCCACACGTAAACGACAGGTTGTGTCGCCCCTTTAAGGTCAGTTTCTTTATTCAGTCATGACAAACAAAGAGTTTGTTCTTTTAGAACACAAGATAACAAGATAACCCGTCTCATGCCGAACTGGAAACTTAAAAAATACTAAAAATAAAATTTCTTCTAGGAAAACAAACATTAGATTTGTGTAACTAGGCTTAAAGGTCATTTGGCGGTTATTAGGATTTATTAAAATAATGTAGTGTGTGTGTAAAAAAACAACAAAATATGTAGAATGTAGAGTAACAGGTTCATCCTGGAGGTTAATCTTGTATATTAGCGCCCCCTTGTGGATCAATAACTGTAGAACAACTAATGCAAAACAGACAAATTGACTCAGGAGTGCTTTTATTGACTCTGCCCCTTTTTTTAGTATGATTTGCTGGTTTGGCAGTCTTCATTTCTAAACCGGTGATTATTGGTGTTACCCTTCATGACAGCACATGTATGACAGGAGGGCCATCTGAGGGTCAAGGCTTTTGTTTTAAATCCTCAACATTCTTTGAGTTTCATCATGGCAGAGGTTCAGTCTCCCCCAACAGATACTTCTTCCATCTGCTACTGGCTTTTTAAACAAACTATAACCGCCATGATCTACGGTAAAAGTGTATGTGATCTGGATCTTGTGCTGTGCTTTTGCATGATATTTTCGAATGTATTTGTGTTTGTATACTGTCTGTAAAACTAAACTTGCCTGCAGGGATATTTAAGATTTGTTCTACAGGCCAAAGACAAACAAGTCAACACATAATTTCTTAGGTTTATTCACTCATTTATAAATGTTCAAGTATTTACTGTTTGTGCATGAGGAAGAACTCATGTTCCACAACCAACAACAATGCCCTCTTAAAAGAAAAGGCACTTCAAGTTTTCCAATAGGATGTTTTCGAACAACATATATGGAAGTATGAAACAGTTGAGCAATGACAAGTCTAACAGTTTAATTGTTCATTGAACCAACTGGCAAACTGTCTCAAAATGTGTAAAATAACAAATAACACTGTATTTGTTTCTTTACATCATATTTATTTGCAGTCTCTAACTTGGCATGCTTTAAGGAAACCATTTCCCTAATAATGTTCACCATCAAATGGCTTTAAAATGTATTTTCTCCTTAGTGGAGAAAGCTGAAAAATAACACAAATAGTTATTTTTTCTTTTGTACAAAAGTATTTACGTTAAGTTATCAAAGCATAAACAAAAAAGAACTTCTCTGATGATGCTTCAAAGAACCAAGTACAGTCACAGATTAACATCGTTACTAATGTACTGTACATCGGCAGTCAGCACAGAGGAAAGATGAACATGAGTGTTCATAAAACATAAACATCTAGTTTATGTTGTGTGAAAGACTCGGATGCTGCTAGAATTTTGTTGTACACTGTGTGATGACAATAAAAGGATTCTGATTCTGAGTGACAGTTGATTTATAGCCAAGGACAGGAGAGAAATGCATGGAAAACAATGAGACATTTTTTATACTGAAAAAAAAAAAACAAGAAAATATTAGAGTCCCTTTCATTCACAGTCAAGACAGTAAAATGTTTGTGGCATCCCATCTCAGATGGACATGAGCAGTTCACTCTGCTAGCTTGGAATCAAATCCCAACATAACCTCCTACTGTATGCCTCAGTCTCCCTGGGTCAGTGACAGTTTTCCTACTATTACAGAGAACAACAATGAAGGGCTCAGACTGCCAGCCTTTGTTCCAGACCACAGGCCATAGCATCGAGTACTGACTGACTGTGTGAGTACAAAAACTCGGCAAATACATGATGACACATTTTAAAATGGAATACTTTTTTCAGCTTGATGAGCTTGATTTGTTTTCTTACATGACAAAACAGAGACATCCAGCCCTTCTTAAAAACATGCACCAGATTATCTTTTCTGATGTTTTTGCCTTAATAACCTGATGTCATCATGAGCCTTCAGTTGTAAACTGTTTATATTACAAGCAGAATAAAACAGACTGTTCCTGAAAAATGAACTGTCAGAAAACCTTTTCAAAATCAGGTTACTGTTACTCAGTAAACCATCTAATTATTATCTAGTCTCCACTTTAAAACACACTTTGGTTTGGATGCTGATGGTTAAACTGAGCAGCTAATAGATCATAAAAACACTGAAATTAAACCCTTTTGTCCTTGTGTCATCAGTGCTATTGACATGGAGAGGTTTAAAAATCAACTGTTTACAGCCTCCAATATGGCCTCTAGATCAGGAAACACAGTTAACTTTCAATCACAGAGTGCTCTACCTATTGTACCGGACAGAGCTTGTTTCTGCATCGCCTCAGGTCGTTGGTTCAGGCGTCTGCTGCTCTTTGTGCTGAGTGGCTGCTATCAGTCGCTCCCTTCCTCGCTGGAGTGTGTATTCACTGGGCCCCAGTTGGATCATCTTCCCACTACCCAGACACTCGTCTCCTTTGTAGAGCACAGCAAACTGGGGGAGGAGTGGGAAGAGAAGGACATACAAATACTCATTATGTGTGTCAGAACAGGCCAATGCAGTTGAATTATAGGTTGTTGTAGTGTGTAAGACATTACCTGTCCAGGTGTCAGAGCTCTGACTGGCTGGGAGAGTGAGATCCACACAGAGCCGTCCATGTTCAGTGTCACTGTACAGGGAACTGTAACACACAGTTTCAGTGTTTATTGCACTCGCTGCATTTCACCTTTTCTCATTCATCATTCAGGCACTGATGAATTTGAACTCACTGAGCGGCATCTGATGGATGAAGCGGAAGTGACACTCCATCATCTGCGTCCTGGCGAGTTCAGGAGGTGGGTCGACTGTCACCCAGTGGAAACGGTCGGTCCGCACCGTGTCGCGGAAAAGAGACGGGTGATTGGTAGTTGGAGCCTGATCGGAGAGAATGTAAGGAATAAAGTAACAGCAAAAAATAAGTCGAGTTTCAAACTGTGTAACATGATTAACTACCCTGAAAAGATTAGTTAACATAATGTTAAGACCTAAAAGTGGTTGCGTATACTCTTTGCGGGACATTTGAGGTAGCCTTCTAAGAAGTAACTTTAAATAAGGGCAGTCATAATTCCAGATAAGACATAAGATTAGAAAGATGCTTCAACTTTAACAACAGAGACAGACTTTCTCACCACAAACACGTCTCCGGTAGCGATGTCTTTGTCCACCACGTACCACGCATGTCTCTGCCCTCTGATCCTCGCCCTCTGACCCAGCGTCAGAGTGAACCAGCCTGGATGGACAGACACACGCAGAGACGAAAACAGGAAGTACACCATGAGTTGTCTTAAGTGTTGGTTTGAAGGATTCATGAGGATGAGAGTTGACAATAAACAAAAAATAGTAACGTTTGGTACTTTCAATTCTCACATATAACATTACAATCTGTCTGTAAGAGAATGTAATAAAGGAACATCATCAGAGGAAAAAGCAGAAACTTACCTTTGTGTGTTCCCCTCACAGATCCATCCTCAATGGAGACAAAGTTCCCTGGTTTAGGTTCCAGATACTGGAAACAGAAGAACACAATTTAAGTTCATATGTATCTCTAAATAAATGATAGCTATAAACACTGGAAAAGTACAGAAAACCACCCAAAGTATGTGGAGCAAATACTCCAAGTTTGTATTCTTACCTCCAAAATAAACTCTTCAAAGTGTCTCTCTCCAATGAAGCAGATGCCCATGCTCTGGAAAACATTACCACAGCATACTGTTGCTCTTCTGATGTCACTTAAACAAGAAGTTAATGTCTATCTTTAGAGTGTGTGTGTGTGTGTGTGTGTGTGTGTGTGTTTATGGCGCTACCTCTTTCTTCTTCAGCACATGGTGAAACCCAGCCTCTGCAGCAATCTTTTTGACAAAGTCTTTGGTGAGTCCGGCCAGTGGGAACATGGTTTGTCGCAAGGCATCCTGGGGGATCTGACTGAGGAAGAAGGTTTGGTCTTTGAGGAGGTCGGCTCCTTTGTACAACCTCACCGCTGGGCAGAGGGAAGAGAAAAGTGATGAGGAAGACAGTTTTGTGGTCCAAATTCAATCCCGAAGGTAGCATGGAGGTGCACTATGATCACACATTTGGGAGTAAAGGAGTCAAACTCTTACGATTTCTGATTTCAAACCGATCTCTGAAGAGCGTGGTAGGCGGAGCCGCGTGCGTCTGTTGGAAAACCTCTTCGTCTTCCTGTGACGTCCTGGCGTAGTGGCCTGTTGCCATGGCATCAGCACCTTGGTCAACAACAGAACCACTAATTACAAGTCCTGCTTAATAAGACATTTGTATTGTGTCCCGGGTAAACCAATATCAATCAGCTTTTAATTAGTTTATGTTAGTGTATGACCACATCATGAGGACATACCCAGAGTTTTGACAGCATACTTGTGGAAATGGTTGAATTTAATGAGCTTGTTGCATAGTATGTCAGGGACTGGTGTCCGGCCCTTCTCATATTCATTCAGTAGGTTGCTGACAGAGGCAAGAGACAGATAAAAAACAAAAACATTTTAGATTAAACATTATATTCATGGTTAATGCACAGCAGCCATACATACCTAAAGACTTCGTTCCAGTACTCTTTGATAAAAGACACTTGATGGAAGGGGATGTCCAGGCTCTGACACACTCTGTAGGCGTCCTCACAATCTCTCTCTGTCGTACACACCCCTGTCTCATCAACCAGGTCCCAGTTTTTCATAAAAACCCCTGTGACACTGTAACCTTCACACAGAAAAGACACCAAAACAAGGCGAAGGTGTGCTTATGCTAGCAGATTTAGCACCGGAAGCAGGACATGCGCGAGGGAAAAAGGTGTATGTCAGGACTTTTATTAATGTAGCATTAGCTCAACATTCATCAGTGTCGGGTCAGTTCAGGTGTGTTCCTGCGTTTTCTCACCTCTTCTCTTCAGTAACAGCGCTGCGACGGAACTGTCGACGCCGCCTGACATGGCGCACACGACGTGTCGAATAAAACCCATGGCTTAAAATTATAGTTCTATCTACTGTTACTGTTTTTCTTGTACGACGAAGAAAAGTTCGCTCACTGTACTGAATGTACTTCAGTGCCACCTGCACGGGCAGCCATGTCTGCGGTCCGTTTCATAAACAGTCCGACTGGAAACGCGTTTCAAACAGGAAGAACTATTCTGCTGGGAGGAGCAAAAAAATGTAAGACGGTAAACATCACGGGGCTGTCAGTCTTTAGAGTAACTGAAGAAAACAAACACATAATAAGGTTAGTGGGGAAAATACGCCTAAAGTGCGAAACATATCTTTTTGGATAACTTAACGACTCTTTAGTTCAAAGTATGTTTTGTAATTCGACGTTTTTGATTTTTTTCTGCTTAAATCTGTAAGAGCTGCGTGGACTGACCTCATGTCCAGTATCAGCAGACCTGCTGAAGCCTTTTTATTGTCATTTTATAAATAATTGCTCGCTAACGTCATAACTATATGCCATTTAATTTTGTAATTTGAGCTCAAGATGAATGTCAGTACTAGTGGCGTTCATGGCTGATTTGAAATCCTCTAAATAATCATTAAAACCTCTTTATGCAGCGGAATCATGTCTTCCACATAAGTACCTGTATCTACAATATTAACTCTTTTTTTTGTATTATTTGTGTCAACCAAAGATTTTTAAGACAATAATTCCACCCTGCAGTTACATATTACACTGTCATGAAAAGCTGACAGGTGATGTTTGAAATCAGTGTCAAATTTATGTGTGTGTGTGTCTATAAATATTTAGTAATATATTCGCAACATATAAATGAATACACTGAGTAAGTGTATGAGTACATATCGACAAATTTGCCAATTTTTGCTTATTTTTCATATATTGTAAAAAAATAAAACAAAATACCATACATTACCTTGTAATGTATGTAAGATATATTTTAAAGATGCACAATGAAGTTTTAGACAAGAAATTTTAATCAGAAGAGAAGAAAAAATCTTGTTTTATGCCTAAACAAACCAAATAAACAAACTGACCTTAAAGGACAACAAAATTTCATACTGTTTTACTTTCTTTATATGTGGCGGACCCTGCCACCTTTCTACCTTCAAACAGTGTTCTGGGGACCTTATTTTCCTCTGATAACAGCTTGTTTATTCAGTTATGTTAGCATAAACAGTGACTCATATATATTTGATACGTTGGGCAGCTCTGATATAGAGCATTAATGTAAGAAAGCTATATTTTTAACCAGCTTAAGATGGTGGCTACACAACACAAACATTAAACATTAAACTGTCTCCTGACACAGATGGGTGAGGTGTCTGCAGACGCCATCACCATGGATCTGCTGAGAGAAGCCAGGGAGACAGTGAGAGGCAGCCCCCTTGCTGTCATCAACACTCCCATGATCCCCTGGTGCCAGACGACCCTTCCCCTAGACATCCGCTGCAACATCCACATCAAACTGGAGAACATGCAGAGAACGGGTACGACGCATTTCATTTCACATCACATCACAGGACCACACCTTGCAGTTCTCCAGCTTGATCGTTGTGCTAATGTTCATTGACAGGGTCATTTAAGATCAGAGGAGTGGCCAATCAGTTTGCCAGGAGACCGAAGGGTGGACATTTTGTCACCATGTCTGCTGGGAACTATGGGAAGTCTTTTGCGTATGCCTCAAAACACTACGGGACAAAAGGGAAGGTGGTGATGCCTGAAACTGCCCCGGTGTCCAGATCGATCCTCATACAGGTCAGAGGACACAGATGCATTCAGCTCTGTTTATCTGGAGCTGTATTTGGTAATGAAGGTGTTGCTCTCATCCTCAGAGTTTTGGGGTGGAGGTGGAGCGTGTTCCCACCACCTGTCTGATGAATGTGGTGAACCGCTGCGTTCAGGAGGACAACATGACCTTCCTGCACTCCTACGACGACTTGGATCTGATAGCAGGACACGCCAGGTGCACTGAGGGCTGATGGTGGATTACTATTTCATAATTCAAACTTTTAGAACAAAACAATAACATGTCAGGTAAAAGAAGCAGTCAGATTCAGGGCTTAACTTTATTTAAGCTGAGCAACTGTGTGTGTGTTCAGTCTAGGTATGGAGGTGCTGGAGGTGGTGCCCGAGCCTGATGTGGTGGTGGTGTGCTGCGGTGGAGGGGGGCTGCTGGCTGGCGTGGCGGCTGCCATCAAACTGTCGGGCTGCGATAAGACCAGAATCTACGGTGTGGAACCAGAAGGAGGTAAAACTAAACAAAACTTGACATGAAGATCCACCACACATCCTGTCAGCTCAGTGGACTTGTTGTGAGTGTGCGTTTTTTGTTTCAGCCTGCACCATGTACAGGAGTTTCATCGAGAAGAAGCCGGTGGGCATGAACACAAAGAGCATTGCCTCAGGACTTGCACCACCCTTTACAGGTATGATTCAAGCTCTTCCTGCTGCTCCATTGCTTCGGATAAGACTCTAGTTTGGCAGTGTTGTTTTTTCTGGTAAAACACCAGAGGATTTAATTTCTCTGGCAGAATTCAGTGGCATAATTGACCACAAAAATTATTCCTTTTTTACCCGTTTTATGTTTGTCACGCTCCCTTATTTGACACCTCAGGCAAACTGCCTTTCGACTTGTGCCAGCGGTACGTGGAGGGGATCGTCCTTATAAACGACGAGGAGATCAAGGCAGCCGTGTCTACCCTCTACAGGTCCGGACTCGTGGTGGAGCCGTCGGGCTCTGCCGCCTTCGCCGCCATTGTGAACAACAAGATACCCGACCTGGAGGAGAAGAATGTGGTGTGCATCCTCAGCGGGGGGAACATCGGAAAAGATGAGCTTGCCAACTTCAAAGACTGAAAAATGTACACTACTTTACAATAATGTGACTTTTCTTATACGTCTCTCCTTTTCTTCATGTACTGTACATGTTGTCCCTTGTCTCTGGTTAACATGCTGTGAAGATGAAAACACATTCAGGTCTTCTGATTTGGATGAACAAAGTCATTAAAGGTGATAGAAAGGCGAAGAACCAAGCTGAAAGTTTTAGAAAACCAGTACATTTAATATTCTTGTGTTTTTGGTCTGACAGAGTTTGACTGAAATTTGGCTTGACACCTTTCATGTCAGTGTTTGTGGATGCTTTTAATCCTCTTGAGATCTACCTTGATATCTGGCCGTGAGCACTTTGAAATCATTATTCACCAACTGCTGGCACGAGAGTAGCTTTACATCACTGTCCCCTACTTCCGACAAAAAAAGCATGCCTTAAATGTTAAGGGACAAAAATAAATGTCACCAAAAAGGTTCAAAGGACAGACTGAGAGGCATTCAAAGTTGCTGCAGGAACTCAATGCTGATGCAAAATAAAGTGACAGGACTTCTCCAACTGCCTGTCAAACTTCCTCCACACATGTCGGAGTCCAATTATCATAGAAAATTCAAGCAGGGGGGAAAAGATACATAAAAAAAATAAGCTTGATGTACTTAAAATGTGACTTTTACTTTGATTTGGGCTTGGAGTGCACAAAAGACAATGTCTATAGTTTTGGGAATTCACAATATGGTGGAATAACATCAGCACAAAAGCAGAAAACTCCACATCTTGTGGGAAAAAGGCCACTATTTCTTTTAGAAAAGTCCAGTGCTGGTCCTTTTTCCTGCTGTGGCTACATGACGTCCTTGATGGCCATCCTGCATACAACTGCATCGAGCAGAGTCCCGCTCTTCTCCTCCTGGGGAGTGACTTTATACAGCTGAAACAGAGATAAAAAGGGCAGAAGGTGAGCAAAACAAGCTCATGAAAGGTGTTAGGTCTTTCAAAAAGCAAGAAATGTCATTTTGGAATCACTCATCATTTTTCAATGAGCATCTAAAAAATATCCTTTTTGATCAACAGCTTATGGACACCCATTCAGGCAATGAAGTACCTATGTTATAGTCGCACATGTCCTAGATTTCACTATATTAGTTGTAAAGCAAAATACACACACACATGCTCATGCAATGATATAGAATGAGTCCATTAAAATGAAAGAGAAGAAGAACCTTTTTGATCTTTGCCTGGTCAGACAGAGAGGAAACATCTTCGACTGGAACCTGCCGTCCGTTCACCCTGGCAGTAATGTCTGACAGGAGCTGGGACTCGTCTTCGCTGTGAACCAGGACCACCATGACAGAGCTGTCGCCGTCAGAGATTCCAAACTTTTTAAACGCCTCAGAGATCTGTATCAGAGAGGACAGTTCATACACGTACGATACATTTCTGCTCCGAGTTTATGCATGTGCATTGTATGCATTATTTTTTTTCCAAATATAAGTTTGTTTTCCTAACTAAAATAAGAATTTCAGATGAAGACAATGAAATGAGATTTTGTGAACTCACATTATTGTTAGGTGACAGGTTGAAGATTATTTCTGAATATAGACTTCTGGTCTTCATTTTCCCAGTTTTCTGTAAGTGGACAGCCTTGTTGGCAGCGACTAGCACTTGGAAAGGATCCACCAGCTGCAAATGAAAACCAAAATGACCTTCATGTTTCACGCTATTTACCGTACTTCCCATTTGATATAAAACACATGATAGCTAAAAAGATATACACAAGAATGTCCCTTATGTAGATTAACTCGAATAAAATGTCACTAAAGATGAATGAAAATGTCTCACCATCGTCGGGTTGATCAAGGCACCGTTTATTTTACCCTCCATAGCGCTCTGTCTCAACTCTGCGGCATTTTTCACCTCCTTGAAAAGCATTTGTGTCACTTTTTGGTCGGGAAAAAGCTCTAGCTCGTGAGTTAAATGCATGTTGGACAATTGGTTAACGAACAAATAAGAAATCACGATTAACCGCGCTTCACGTGAACGTCCACACAAGGGGAACCATAACACGGTGACACCACTCAGGAGTAAAGTTCCTTTTTGTTACACTGTTTGAATAAAGCAATAAAATGGCACCTTAAGGCATTAGTATTTAAATAATTACCATCTGTGTCATTTTGATGATAGCTATTTGCTAGAAATATGGTGATACACAATTTAGTCCAACCCAGGAACTCTCAAAAGTACAAGAGTTTTCGTACCGGGCATGTTTCTGTAACGGACCGCCAGCTGTCAAAATTAAAAACTCTTCCGTTTATTGAAACTGCACAGAGTTCAATCAGTTTCACTCGAATTTGAGATTTTACGGCGGTTTTAAAACGCGGATCCCACCGTAATGCGATTCTCACGACATTATCGAGGCTAGCTTTGAACCGATTCCACTTTTACATCGGATTTCATCATCAAACATGGAGAAATTTGAGGGCTACATCTTCACTGCTCTCTGCAGCACCAACTTTTTGATATCTTGCCTGCTGTTCTCCAGAGTCACTCGGGAGCAAAGGGAGCCGTACATGGACGAGGTTTTTCACGTCCCACAAGCTCAGAAGTACTGCAGTGGGAAATTCAACGAGGTAAAATGGGAGTTGTTGGACGGGGTGGCCATGAAAGAGAGCGTCCCGTTGTTGTTTAGCGGATTAGGGTTAGCTAACAGCGGAGCTTTTGTCATTTAAAATGATGTAGCAGCTTGCTGACCTTTTAATCTCGATGTCGGACATATAGAGTGGCTTTAGCGGAGGTTTATGAGCATAGAAGTATTGTAGTATCCATGTCAGCTAGCTTTATCAAGGAAAGAGATTAAAGGGTCATTAATATCGGTTATTTTTTAAATTTTATTTTATCCAAATATTGTACTGCTCACGTTGTTTTTATATTTTATTTTCGTTTTCTTTCAAAGTAAACCATGTTTTATTTTTTTAAATATACCTTTCAGGTATGGCACGAAACTAGCTATATTGGTGCAGTAATTGTTAAATTAAGAATATACAGAAGCCAAGATATACTGAATTTAACTTGCTAGCATGGGGTCAAGCTCTGTTCTACTTTATTTCCCATGATGCACTTTGGAAGCATTTAGACCTTCCCTACCTTATAAACATTGCCCCCAGTTTGTGATACAGACTTTCCTCAAGTATCAGAGGCAACTATGATGATGTCACCATGACATCATCAGGGCTAATTTATTAGACTTGAGAAAGATCCTCCCGCCTTTGTGGGACAATAAAGGGACTCTGATTCTGAAACACAGAATACATTATCGTCTCCAGACGCAGATCACTAAATTTAACAAACTAACTAACTAAACTAAAATGAGAAAATCCACACAAAAAACAAATACAATTCCAATAGCTGATAATCGATATATCCATCCAATCGCTCAACCCTACTGATAAGCACTAACCGACACTAGTAAGCTTTTCTCTGTGTTAAATTAGTGGAGTGCCCCTTTAACATGGTTTTGATTTTTTTGCACAGTGGGATCCAATGATCACCACTCTGCCAGGCCTCTACCTTGTCTCCGTGGGAGTCATCAAGCCCGTGGTGTGGCTCGCTGACCTGACAGGCGCGGTGGTGTGCTCCACGGCCATGCTGCGCTTCATCAACCTGCTCTTCAACTGCGGCAACCTTTACCTGCTCTATCTGCTCATCTGCAAGCTGCACCTCAGGGAGAAGGTATTTCCAGACGCTGGAGACGATCACGCGTGGTTTGGCTTGTCAGTTTCCTGTCCTCTGACATCACGTTTTCTCTCTTCCAGACACGAACAACCTCACGCCGAGTCCTCTCAGCGCTCTCTCTGTCCACCTTCCCCGTGCTCTACTTCTTCAACTTCCTCTACTACACCGATGCCGGATCTACTTTCTTCATCCTCTTCACCTACCTCATGACGCTCTACGGCTGCCACAAGGCCTCGGCGTTCCTCGGCGTCTGCTCAGTGCTCTTCCGCCAGACCAACATCATCTGGGTGGCCTTCTGCGCGGGCACGTTGGTGGCCGCCAAAATGGACGAGGCCTGGAAGGTGGAGCATTCGAAGAAGAGGGACGAGAAGTCCCCTCCGTCCCAGGTCCCTCTGTCGATCAGCGGCGCTAAGAAGGTGCTGCTCTTCACGCTGGAGTTCCTCACGTCACCCAGTCACGTGAAGGCGGTGCTGCTGGTGGCCTGGCCTTACGCAGCAGTCGGTGTGGGTTTCCTGGTGTTCGTAGTGTTGAATGATGGGATAGTGGTGGGCGACAGGACGAGCCACGAGGCCTGCCTTAACTTCCCCCAGCTCTTCTATTTCTTCTCCTTCGCCCTCTTCTTCTCCCTCCCCGTCTCGCTGTGCTACCACCGCGTTCTTCGCTTCCTCCAGGCTCTGAAGAAACAGCCGCTGTTCTTCCTCTTCCTCACTTGCGCCGCCTTGCTCCTGGTGTGGAAGTTCACCTTCGTCCACAAGTACCTCCTCGCCGATAACCGCCATTTCCCCTTCTACGTGTGGAAAAGGCTCTTCCAGAGGCACGAGCTGGTGCGCTTCCTCCTCGTCCCGGCGTACGTGTTCGCTGGGTGGAATTTTCTCGACTCCTTCAAGTCGCGCTCACTGTTCTGGAGTCTGGCGTTCCTGGCGTGCCTCCTGGCTGCCACCGTGCCCCAGAAGCTGCTGGAGTTCAGGTACTTCATCGTCCCCTACCTGATGTACCGCCTGCACATGCCTCTCCCCTCTCTCACCAGACTCATTGTGGAGTTTCTTCTGTACACGGCGGTCAACGCCGCCACACTTTACATCTTCATCAGTAAGACCTTCCACTGGCCGGACAGCACAGCCACACAGAGGTTCATGTGGTGAACAAAAGACAGAAGGGAAGAGTCTGATATGAGGTGTTCCCAGACTGAAAACAGGCCGTTAATGTGACAGGTGGCGGTGAAAGAGCAATTTATAAGATAAAAAAAAAAAAAGAATTAAGATTATCAACAGAATGTGAAGAAACAACAGAGTGGACCTCATGTCACAGACGTCCACGTACTGTGTTACAGAGATGTCTACTGAAGTTAGCATGCTAACCAGCTAGCCCTTTCAGATGCTGTCTCATTGTATCACTTTGAACAGGCAAGAGGAGAGACTAGTTTCAGCTGGACGATACATGCCAGCTGTTGGTGTAATAAATGAACAAAAAATAAATGTAATTCTTAATTCAATTGAACCTTACACCTTCTGAATTCAACTTTCTCTTGTTTACTTAACTAAGACAAGCTTAGATGTCTTGTTAACTCATTGGGAAACACAATAAAACTGACCACCACAGCCTTGGTTGGTTTTTCTACAATCAACTCTGGTTTGGTTGAAATTAATCATTAATTCACTGAGGGCCCTGTCACCCATAGTGACTCCCCTTATGATTCGAGGACCCGGTCCAGACAAACTCTCAGCCAGCCACACAGCTACCTGTTCCATGAGCCTATTAGCTAACATTAGCTAGTTTCAGCCAAGGATGGCTAGCAAAGTGCAGGAGGTGTCTGTTACTCTGGTGATATTCTGCAAACAATCTCTTTTAAAGGTCCAGTGTGTAGTGTTTTTAGTGGCTTCTAGTGGTGAGATCAGAGATTGCAGCCAACTGAATACCCCTCACCTAACCTAGACCCCTCTGAATCCTACACACTGCACCTTTAAACCTGATGTTGATGTTGAAGGTGTTCAGGGTTGAGTTCTGCAGCACAAAGGGGTCGTCAGGTTACTGTGAGTCAGCCCACAAAATACAAATCATTATGTAAAGATTCTTACAGTTTTTGGCTTAGATAATAGAGTGGTGGCGTCAGTGTTGTAAATCAGTGGTAATGGTCTGAATTATAATGGTCTGTTTTGATTCAAATTGATTGTATATAAAAGCTGTTTCTACTGTAGATAAACCTTTTTCGGGGGAAGTGTTTTTTCCTGTTCCAGGGTGGAAAAATAATTGTGTATTGCGACATTTTCTGCAGGTTGACAAAGCGTTGTGTTTGGGGGTTTTTTTCTACGGCCAGCTGTTTTTGTACTTTAAATGTAAATACTGTACACAGTCCGATGAACGGATCATTGGCGGATCATTGACATGAGCTGTAAATGTGATTTAAAGAGACCAAAAATGACAGCCATATTGTAAACGCTCACAGTTTGTGCGGTATGGAATGTTTTTTGTAACAACTTGAACCAACGACAACTTAAGAATCGTGGGACTAAATTAAAGATAAACTTCTTTTTTTTTTTTACTTTGATCAAAGCCATAAAGATCAACTGGATGTGATTCAAAAATGTCTGTTTTTCATTAAGTGTATTTTGTGCTCTTTGTGTTTTTAACTGTAACAGATTGATGTAATCCTGCCTATTTGTATGTTTCCCCCTTCTGTTGTTTATATGACTGTGCCTGATGCGTCTGTGTGTAGATCCATACAAATCGAATCACAAAGTTAATCTCGCTCCCATCACAGGTTTGCTTTTTACTCAGAGCTGAAGAACTTTGTTTAAGTTCATGCGATTCTGTAATTCAACATATACGGACTTTATTCATCACGAGGAGGTCCTGTCCACTTGTATCAGTCTGCAAGAGTGTCCTTGTCTCGCTTATGTTACAAACTCAGTGTCCATCCAGCTGTTTACTGCTCCTCTGCCGTCTCAATCGTGTGTGCACCTTTTGAATAAAATGATTCTTGTGAAAATAAAGTCTCACGTCAAGTTTGTTTTGAGTGCAGATATATAGTATATACAACAAGAGTATGAAGAGCATAATAAAATGATTGATAGAGAATGAGATTTGCATGGACAGACCAGTTACATCGGCCGTATACCAACAGATTTTGATCAAATCAAGAAGTATTCGTTTTCAGGTTTGTGGAGCTCGTTGTATCTGCTTTTATCCGACTTTTATGTTGCGTTATGTTAACTTTAGACTGCAGTAATTTTACCCATCTCCCGTAAATGCTTTAAAACAACATTTAATTAAGGCGTGTATTCATTAACTCTAAGTCTATGAACATCATTTGTGACATTGCAACAGTTGCATTATAATGTTTTATAAAGAATTTCATCGTTTCCTAACAGTGATATAATTATAATCTGATTAACTATAAATTGGAGTATGGAGTATTAATGGTGTTTATCGAGTTACCTTTTGTATCCAGAAACAGTGTCAGCAAGGAAATAAAAGGATTTGGCTGTAAATATTCTGCAGATGATGAGGAGAGTTTTGATGCAACTGTCCTAGTCAACAGCTCAGACACTAGGGGGCGCTGTAAGACAAAGCTACACATTCCTAAAAACAGAGTTACTACTTGAAGATGAAGCGAATAAATCAAAACGCGTTCTAAATTCAACACTGTAGCCCTGACTGATGCTCTCACAGCTGAGCAGCAGATAAATGTAATGCCTCATTAAGCCTGGAGGACACTTTCCTTTCATATTGTTCCAAATCATCAGCTGCTCTCAGCTCTGAGGCCGGCGCTCTCAGGTGAAATTAAACTACAGGCCGACAGAGACAAACAAAGAAGAAACAGCCAGATTCGATCAGAGCGTTCTGACATCGACGGCTCTGGTAATTTCACAGCGGTCGTCTTTACTTTGAAGTCGAAACCTTCTTTTTTCCTGCCACTGCGCTCCGAAAACGTCAAGCAGTGCGAGGCCGGCCCACAGGAGAGACTTTAATAGAATCAAACTGGGATGATTACACAGACGTTGATTGGACATCTCGAGCTGTTGCAGATAAACCTGCTGTTGGCTTTTGTAGAGAGCGTTTAGGGCGAGAATCACCTGGACTTGCAACATGTCATTTATTTTGTATCCCGGCTTTTCTCAACCTCCCCGATACGTCTTTTTCCCTTTTCCACTGTCTCATTGATTTCCACTTCGGGGGTGATGAAAGTACCAATTAGTCCTTCTCCCCGATGTGCTCGGGCGTTCTGAAAAGTTACAGCCTTAAGAGGGAGGCGCTGCCATCCATCAGAGAGGTGTTTTATTTCATGATGCAGCACATTTGGGAAAAAAAAAAACAGTAAAATGATGGATCCCCACTCAAGTTCGAGGATTACACTGATTTGCCTGGAGAACAAGGAAGTTCTTTAAAGGGTAACACCACCAATGTTGCGCAGTCCCGGGGAGTACTACTGCATGTATGAATTGTGGGATTGTGGCATTGTGGGTAATGTACGCAACGGGTTTTGGAGAGCAGCCTACTGGTCTGGCATCACATTCCTTTAATACAGTTTTGCTCAACTTTGATGAGTTGTTTGAGTAACGATCACATTTTTTATTCCACGTATTCTTCTTCTCTTCGCCACAGAGTGACACCACAAAAGGCTTTATACTACTTTTTTCAGATATACATTATATACACATGTCTAAAATTGGTGGAGGTACCCTTTAAAGGCAACATTTGACAAATCCAAGGGGGTGAGCAACTTCATTCTTGTGGTTAAGTTAAACTGGAAACACAGTTAGCTTTTACAGAGGAAAAAGTCAGCATCACATTTAATTGTTAATAGGTTTGTATTTGTATTAATTAAGGGAAGAAATATCAAGAATGTTAATGCTGATTTTGGGCGGCATGAAAATTTGCACTGAGCTTAACCACTGTAATGGGGGTTATAGTTTTGTCAGTAATGAGCTTCCATGCAACATGTGCCGCACTAGTTAAAAGTCTTTTAAAGGCACGTTTGTTCCTGATTTGCTCGTTACGGAACCGCATTGTTTTCGCGTTTTCTGTGTCCTCGACCTTTCCGCTCATCAACACCGTCCCTCGGTGTGTATTTGCACGTTCCAGGCGGCTGCAGACAGCGCCGCACACCGCCGGAGCAGCTCTTCCTCTCCCAGGCTTCAGCTCACGCAAACATCCGAGGCTCGGAGCAATTCATCTGAAGAGGAGCTTCGAGAGAGAGACATTTGTTCTATGTTTTTTTTTTCTGGAGCCAGAGGTGAGGACATGACAACACGGAAAGTCACCGAGATAGATTTGTTTTTAAAATGCAATCAGAGTTACTTAATCATTCACCGGGGTTATAGAGGGAGCTGCGGCAGCAGAAAGATAATTAGGAGGAGAAAGGATGGAGGTGGGGGAGAGGATGAGGAGGAGGAGAGAGAGAAAAACATGGACAGCACAGTGAGAATCTCATTACGGAAGACGATAATATCTGCAGCTCGAGTTCAAGTTTGTGTGTTCATGTAAGTTATATAACATCACGTTTCTTTCTTGAGCATGATGTCGCCCACACCTCCAAACAACAAGTGTTGCCTGATGATAACAGGTTAACTGTGAATATGGGCGATCTGACACTGAATGACCCCCCCTGCTGTTATCCATGAGGCATCTCTCTGTTAGCTAGTCTGCTGTTTGTTCTAAAAATAAATTCATTAAAACTGACTGGGTGATTTGCTAACACAGCTGGGAGCTGTAATTTTTTTTTCTCAAACAAGAGTAATTGTCGCATTTTGTCGCATGATTTGGACTATGTCTTGGGTAACAGCACATTTGACCTGTCTTTCAAACACACAAAGTGGAATATCTGCCACAATGGGTCTCTCTATCAAAAACAAACAACAGACAAACAATCAAAAGAGTTTACCAAGAGTTGTCTACAGAGTCGGCCAGCGAGGAGGGAGTGGAGCGTAGAGCCAGACCTCCTGGAGGAGTTAACACCCGGAATCACGCCGCTGCTGTTTATCAACCTGACTGCAGCAGCGATCTGCGGAGCTGACCTCCACTGTCAGTTGTTTCATGGAGCGAAACCATTCTTCCCTACACAAACAACAGTACAGAGAGGGGAGGGGGAACGAAAAGAGAGAACCAGAGTCTCTGGTGAGTGCTGAGTTTAGTGAGAGTTGACCTGAAGTTAAACACACACCCTGAAATGCACAGCGAAGTAATCTGGCTGTTTGGTTTCAAACGAACACTCACACAAGCAACGTAAACAAGAACATCCCTTTAACAACCTCCACTGCTGATAGAAATCGATCCAATGTCCCCAGATGAGATAACGCTTAAAAGAAGGATTGTCTTTGAACGTTACTGGAAACGTTTGGGACAAATTTAGACAACTCAATCAAAAAGGAAGGCGAATCGACTTCAGCTCTAAGTACATTCTTTTCACTTCAGATCTAGAAAGCTTTGTAAAGTATCTTTATTGACTACAGAGTAGTTGCTGGGATTCAGTCAGACATAAGTCACAGTCTGACATTTTTCTGATTGAGGTAGTTGAAAAGTTCGATCTGGTCAAATGTAGGCAGCACGAAATCTCTGCTCCTTCGCAGCTCGATGCTTCGCTGTGTTCAAGTTCCCTCCACAACGCTGACTGGCGCCAAGTGCATCCAGGTGCCGTCCAAATGCAGACGAGACGGATGCTGCGTGATGGAGACTTATGGAAGACGTTCGACATGATTGCGCAAGAGCACATCAGCATCAGCAACTCATCTGGCGCCTTAAATCTTAAATGTGTTACGGAGCCAGCCCCTCCGAGTCGGCAGCTGAAGAAGCGGTACGCCGCCGTTAACTGTCGGCGACATTATTTCGAAAGGCGAGGCACTTGCCATTCCTGATGATAATTATCACCCCGACAGTGGGTGGTTACAACAGAGACCTTTTCATTTTCCACTCTGCCTCCTCGACTGGGAGCGCAGGGGTTCTGTGAGGAAGCGCACACGAAATGTCCCTCTTTAATAAGAAGTCCCGAGCACCCCGAGGCTTCGTCACGGGCGTTAGCTCTCCTGCGACACAGTCATTAAAGTTTTCAGACGAGCTCTTTGTTGGTGTAAATAATGTCCATTGCAAAGAAGCTACTGTAAAGCTAGATATGTGGAGAAATTCTTGTGTTTCTTCACACAGAGTCCTGCACAGCCAGACCAGACTTTTTTTTAGTTACTTTTAAACAAAACTTCCCCTCTGATCCATCCCATTCACTCTGCATAGGGACTCGTTTCTTTTCGGTAGCATCCAGGCAATTTGACCCATTGACTCATATTCGATGCCACAGTGTCTTGTTATACTGGTTGAATGAGACACACACGTTTTTATTGGGTTTTGCTAGAATTTCTCAATGAATATTTAGAAGACTGAAGTCCGTTTCCGCCCCTAACCCTGGATCCAACTCTGGGATCCAAAAATGTTTCTCTACAAAAAGGAACCGATTGATTCCAAGTGGCCCAAAACGTGCTCCTAAACACTTTCTGGAGGAACCATTTCAGATGTGACACTTACATTTTCTAATATTTTCAGTCACCTCCAGGTTATTTGATGCTCTGACTCAAAATCAACGCCAAAATGTCTGTCAACTGTGACGGGGAGCTTCGCAATGATTTTGGAAAAGGACCTTGGTAAGATTTCCGCGACACCCCGAGTCAGCGTTTGTCTCCGGTCCATAACGTCAGTTTAGAAATGGAGTCCGCTCGCATGAACTACCGAATGCCTGCCAGTGCAACTCAGAAGTTCCTGTTATAGTCTGATTTAAATTGTCCTCGACAAGGACATTTTGAAACATAATAATTAAGTCACATTACTTCTGTAAGCTGCCCTTCTGTCGATGTTCACAGCTGACCTCTCAAGTGCTCGCTGAATGTTTCCTTGTACCACTCATAACTTTAACTTTTAACAACTGCTGCCTGTAATTTATGCACAAATCATTATTTACCTCCCTCTGTGAGTCTGTGAGAGCAACAACATATATACCCAGCAGAGTGTTGTGTGTGAGCGTGTGGAGTTAGCAGAGTGGCTGTCGGATGATTCTCCAGTTCCTCCGACCCCGTCACTGTACGTCAGCCATCTTCCCAGCACACACACACACACACACACACACACACACACACACACACACATATTCACCTTTGCAGTGTATGGAGAGAGAAACTCACTCTCTGAGACGCCTCAGTGTGTGGCTGGAAGGACTGGGAACAAACAGAAATTTGACAGACTCCCCAGTGACCCATTATTTATTTTTTCCACTTTCTCGCACACACACACACACACACAAAATTACAAGGCAGCGCGGCTGCTGGCACCCCATGCATCTGCCTCCTGTCTCGCTGCATAATGCATCGCCAGCCGAGGTGGAGACACACTTAAACACGGTTAGAGGCCCGCAGAAAAGCGCCGGGCTGCGATGCATAATACATCAAGTCGGGTTACTGGGGAACAAGTGGCCTCATATGTACTGCTAATTGAGACAAAGGTGGGGTTTCTCTCTGTGTGTGTGTGTGTGTGTGTGTGTCTGTGGGGTATCTGCTGAATAGACACAGCAAGCGCATCAAAAACCATTAGGACAACTAAGTGGCCAAGTTGGTGGTCCGTCCCTTCGCTCCGTGGTTGCTGCTGTTTGCCGAGTATAATGAAGAAAAACAGCGTTGCTTAGTTTCATGTGTTCAAAGCGGGCAGAAATTAAAGAAAGCCAAAGCGGAGACACCCATTATCTTCAGACCAGAACGTAATCATCCCCTAATCTTCAGATAACTAACTTTGTTTTGCTCACGATCGCCGCATAATTCACTTGTTCCGTAAGCATGACTCAAGTTACAGAAACTGTTTTATCTCGGGCTGCAGTTGCTTCCTGGATTCACACGTTCAACCAAGAAACAGCAAAGTGGCCGGCCAGGAGACAGATGGCGAAGCAGACTTTGCTGTGCGTTACCGTGACACTGAAACTGTTTTGAAGGAGATTAACTACAGCAGCAACAGTAGTGGGGTGTTTAAAAAGGTTTAACACTTTTTGAAGGTGTGTGTGTGTGTTAATTATTAATTAAGAATTAGAGCAATAAAGAGACCAGGGGTGCATTGGTAAATAGTAAATACAGTAAAATGTGTGCAAACAGTCCATTAGCCATTGCTTGTGTAGCATTGGTAAATGTTTAACAGTTAGCTTCTACAGCGTTAGCCAGTAAGGCTATATTTACTGCAAAACAGCAGTTTTGTCTGTAAAAACGACCTACACTCAACTCAAACAAGTTACATTAGCTAACGTAACATTAGCTAACTTAACGTCAACAATCAACGCAACAGATCACCAAAGATCAATACGTGAGTTCTAAGTTGTAACGTAGTCTGTTGTCACTGCCAACCTCTGTAGCCACTTGTTAGCGACCGCCATTTTTGAGAAACGCTTAAGCATCATAACTCAAACGTCGGGTATTGACTGATTTATTTTATGTTTCATTACTAACTGTGAAAATATATTCAGCTTGCTGTAGCCACAGAATTTATTTCAGACATTTAACTGAAAGTATTTTGACGTTGTGTAGAGGGAACCAGAAGTGCAAACATGCTAACTTATTTTGGGAGTGTTCCCACACTTACAAGGTTTTTCTTTTTCAAAATTAGGCCCTACAATTCCACGTTTCCTTTTTCATAAATTTACCCTAACCCTAACCAATTGCTCAGTCATTCATTCATTTACTATAAAGTGCTTCCAAAAAATCTTGTGGGAGGATAAGGCTTGAATTGAAGAGACATGTAGAAACACAAAACCTAATTTTGAAAAAGTCCTAGAAATGTGGGACCATATAGGCCTGATTTTAAGAAATATCTTAGAAACATGAGAGCATAAGATGGACAGCATCATGGGGAACGTCACAGAGCGAACTGACAAACACATGAGGGGGAACAAAGACTATATATACTAACGAGGGGATCAGGAACAGGTGCGGTGAGTGAGGAGGGAAAAGGACAGGTGAGGTAATGACGGGAAAAACACAGAGAGGGGGAAAAAAACGCATCGGAGAAACTGAAAAGCAAGAAGACACACAAGGGCATGGTTTCAAAATAAAACAGAAAATGCAACAAAAAGATGGTGAATTGTAACAAATGATGTATCGGCACTCAAAGCACGACCGGTCGGTTAAAACAAGAGTTAGCTGGGTAAAGCTGTATTAAAAGCACATTTAAAGGAGTCCAACTTTTTTACACATGTGATCAGTGTACTTGTCATAAAGAGAGCTTGTAAGCATCTTCTGTTGATCTGGAGGGAGCTAGGAAGACAAGAGATGTACCCTCTTTGGTTGCATTTTGGAAAATCCAGAGTTTTTCCGAGGTGCTCGTCCCACACGAGGGACTACAGGTGAGGTTATCTGAGCGTCTGTCGCGTCGCGTTGGACCGAAAAATGAATGTGGAAGCACAATGGAGAGGGATAACAAAACAAAGTTGAACATTGCACACACCTCTGCCTTCGACACAAAAATAGAACTCTCATCTGAGCGCTACGTGTGCCGCAGTGTTTACATAATGCGCCAGCTATACGTGCAATCGCTTAGCACCTTTTAAAGAACAATAACAGCACACGAAGGAAAAGGTTCTATTTATGTAAGAATGGTGGGAGTTCAGTGGGTGGAGCGGCCAAAACATGTGTTTTGTTTCATTAAAGGAACATTGTAATTATGCAACCTGCCCACCTTCATATTTCCAGCACGCTGTCTGTAAAAGTTTGAAGTGCACCTGTGCGAGGGTCTTTGTGAGGTGTCCCCATGACGCCTTCAGGTTCAGGAAAATGTAGCTCATCGCACCGATCACCTGAGATTCTCTGCTTTTTTTTTTTTTTTTTTAATATCGGGGGGGGGGGATATTCAAATGAGATCCAGCTTTTGCTCGATCTCGGTGGCAGGTTGCTAAGCTACAGCCTGTGTCAGGAAGTGACAGGCGAACATAATTACAGCCCCGGTTGACAGACACCGCCGCAGTGTTCATTAGACTTACTCAAGCATTAAGACATCAAGTCTTTTTTTAAAAGGGAAAAAAAAGTACCCTCACGTGACCTTTTGTGTCGACTAATTACCGCACAGTTATTTGGCGAATAAGTATTTAAACAATTACGAAGGAGAGGAGTTCGTTCCGGTTCGTCTTACAGGATGGATCGTGGTGTTGCTCTTCTGTGCGCCTGTGTCTTCTGACTGTTGTTTGGACATGAATACTTTTTAGTTAGCTAGTGTGTGTGTGTGTGTGTGTGTGTGTGTGTGTGTGTGTGACGATGTGCTCTCCCTCTCTGCCTCTCTGCTGTTTGATTGACAGTGATATTAGCACCTTTCCTTCACTCTGCCTCTCCTCGCCCCTCAATCAATCCATCCATCTCCCCCCGTGGCCTCGGGGGACGCCGGGAAAATAGAGCTATTTAAAGAGACCCGAGGCATGCACGAGGCTCTCCTGTTGGTAAAGGCAGACACGAATCGCCTTTTAATTTGTGGAAACGCGGCGCGGGAGCCGAGACCTTCATCAGACTCGCTTCTGTATTTTAAATCTTGCTTATCACAAATGCAGGCGATGGCTGTGGCAGAAAACATTCATTTACCACGACATCTATTATAATCAGTGTGGGCTGATATTTCATCTGTATAATGCAACATTTTTGACAAAATGTAGCTAAATTATGCCTCCGATTCCAAGTTGTTGGTTATCTTTCATCTAAAATCAGCTGTGCAGTGATCTTGGAGCTGATATTTCTCTGTGTAGACGTGGCCGGAAAATGGCTCCAAAGGTCCAGCTGGTGAGCACGGTGAAAGGAAGAGAGAGAGAGAGAGAGCAGATAATCACAAATGATTGAAACAATTGCAGCCAGTTTTCTTGGTGGCCAAACCATGTAATCACATCGTCACGTGATGCACTGCGGCCAAAAAAGACTTTTCCCATGAGCCAACTGTGAAAGAAAGACGAGTCTGTAAAACGGTGGATTGGAGTGTCACAGCAGCCGAAATGACTCACTTTCATGACTGGAGCCAGTCAGTCCAGCAACATTTAGAAAGTCTAGAAGAGCCGCATGATTAGACTGTTTAGTACCTATTCAAGTTAGCAAGGTGCTAAACCAGAAGTTAGCTGGCTCAGTCGGCAGAAGTCTCTAATGTACGGCCTGTGTATGCAGACCAACCAATCAGAGAGCTTGTTACATCGGCTAGTTTGCATTTCTTTTACCTCATTTCACCAGCTCAAGGATCAAAGTGTCAGGGAGGAGGCCACATGGAGAAGCTCAAAGACAAAGCAAAGCAAAAAAAAGGGGAAAGCAGTGGGTAAATGGAAATGTAGATAAAAAAGGGAAATTGCCCTTTAAAATGCCTGATTAAAATCTGTCTATAGAAAAATATATTGGTGGCTCAGTAAATAAATTAGTATGCTATTAAGTGCACCAAAAAATAAAATTGAAAATCAAATGTAAGAATGAATTCATTAAGAAATTGTGTTTTAAAAGGCATTTATGCTTTAATTTGCCTCTAGAATTAATGACCTTTGTATTGGATTAACTAATTATTGTATTCCCATTTAATTTTCCATTTACTTTATTCATTTTATTTAATTCCACACATGTAGTTGTTCCTGCATTACTTTATACTTTTCTATATACATTTCTACGTCATTATGCAAATGAGGGGACTGTTTCTTTAGCAGTTGATGTATTATTTTTTTGGTTGCGCCTAAATATCGTGTAAATTCATAATTAATTTGTATTAGAAGCTTATTTTTGTCGTAATAATTTAAAATAACAAAGGCAATAACAGGGTATGAACCATCAAGAGAAATAATATTTTTTATGTCTGACTGTAACCCTTCAAAAATGACAAGGCGTGTGGTTTGATACTTTTGAAATGTCAGAAAAAGTCATGATTTTGGTCCTCAAGGCCCAGTTCAATACTACATTTCACCGCTTTGCACATCTCTGCAGCTGGACGTACGTTTTGACATTTAAAGTCTATATTTGTTTTTTATGATTGTGTGTCTGCGCCTGGATATCCAGGACGGACAAAAGACTTCCTCTCGTGCCGCTGACCTTCTGTCTTCACATCGCAGCCCAATGCGGAGAAGCTGTTAGGAACCAGGTGACGGTTTGAAAGACCTGTCATGAAATGTAAATGAGCAGGGACTTCCTCCCCCTCGTCTCCAGTTGCCTTGAGGACGGGACCAACAAGGGTGAACCACAGAAGTTTCAACTGGAAGACTCACAGAGAGAGAGAGAGAGAGAGAGAGAGAGAGAGAGAGCCCATTATAAACCAAAATGAAAACACACATGTATTCGCTGCATGACTGAGCTGGAGTACCACATCCTGATGACCAGCTGGTAGCCCCCAAAGCCTTGTCTACTATTCCAACATCAATTTATCTCTGTTGTCATTTTGACATATGGCATCACAGATCCAAAATGGCAGAGGGAAGAGGAGATGCACAAGTACCTCTGGAATAACCGTTAAGTCCTCTTATTCTCAGGAAACCAGACAGGTTGGAAAGAAACCTGTCTAGAATATGATTTCATGCTATTATACTCAAGAAAAAAAACACATTAGTTATCCTCTGCCTGAAACGGCCTGTTTGAGCTCCTGTCTCTTTAAGACCCCATCAGCTCTGATTGGTCAGCTCGCGCACGACTGAGCCAGCGCCGCTCACCGTGTCTCCGGTCGGCTCTGTCGTGTTTTTCAGCTTACAGCTAGCTTCACTTCTATCATAAAAATGGCACTAAGCGATGCAAATGTGTGACATGGTGACGTGGCGTGATGTCAAGAAGTCACGGGATGAAAGGCAGGACGACGGATGAGGCGTTTCAGGGGCAGTGTTTTCTGTAGGAGAGAGGAGCTCCTGCTGGAAGGGACGTTCTTAACTAAAAGCTTTTTTTATGCACAAAAACCCATAGAAGACATCTATGTATAACACAGAAAAAAAAATGTATTGGCCTGATTTTTCACTTTATTTTTCAGTGTTACAAACGAAAATATCACTTTCCTGATTTAGCAATCCCTGCATGGATGGTTCAGCGATTAGAAGCATCCGACCAGACCAGCTCCACAATCGCATCATGCATGAAATATTCAGTACAAAGCAACTGTCTCACAAAGCCTACAGTAGAGCTCCAGACGCCCTCTGAGATGTGACGGTTGGCTCATAAAAGATGACCAAACCAACCTAAAGGTGAGAAGGGTGGACTAAATGAATACTGTTTGCCGATCTCTTGAAAATGCCTGAACCTTTTGAAAGCTGAGTGCCGACGAAAGAAGACATCTTTTCACACAGTCCTCTCTGCTGAGACGAGAATCCTCCAGTCTGGAAAGAAATGAAAAAAAAAGCTGTGATTTAATCTTTGCTGATACGGGATCCTTCCTTCACCGCTGTCCAATTTTATACCTAAATGATCAAACTTCATTTAAGCTCTAATAGCGTCAACAACTCGTCTCGCAAAACATACGCAAACGTTGACGCGTAATAAGACAAATTCATCAGCCAATTTCACCCGTCGTCCAAATTTATGAAGGGGAAAATGGATGTGGGCAGCTGACATTTATCTAATAAACACGAGAGGGTTGATGGTGATTGATTGAGGAGGGGGGATGGGGGGGGGGGGGGGCGGACCGACACTGTGTGAATCCTCAATTACATCTGTCCATGTCAGTGTCAGCCATCTTTATTATCAACATACACCATGCGGATGTCTTACTCCGTTTTAAGACGAGCCGTCCATTCTGAAACGCCAGTGATGTGTTCGTGTTCAAGCTCACAATCTGGAAAAGTCCACTCCTTGTTTTCCACTGGATTTTTTTTTTTATTAATCTTTTTTCATGGTTTTTGTTCTTCTTAGGCTTAAAAAGTGATAAGCTGTGTAGAATCTGATCATTCGTTGACAAGTCTGATTGTTACTTTGACATTTCTCTGTCACCTGTCACCCTCTGCGTCGCTCCTCGTGGAGATAATTGGAAACTAATCCATATGTTGCTGACTTTCCGTTTCCCCGTGTTGATTACCAAGCGTGACGGTGACAGCTCGTCAACTGTTTGTTTTTCAAGCCAGAAACACAGTGAGGTGAAAGTTTGTGGGGGAAAAAAAAACACTATTTGCCAATTAGACTCATGATGTTACCATGTAAACAGCAGCTTACACGTGCACATATGATGCTAATTGGAGAGTGGAAGTAATTGTCGTCTCTCTACAGAGTCAGAGGCGTGTGAGTGGGTCGGCCACGTGTTTGCTGACCTCGATGGCAGAGAACAGGAACAACACAATAAAGATGCAGCTCATATGACAGGCAGTTGGTAATTGAAGTTTTTATTTAACATTTAACTTCCTTTAACTTTTTAATGAAAACTTAAGAGGTGATTTAATGCAACTGGCATCGAAGCTGAAACTTTGATTCCTTTAAACCACCTGCCAACAAAATCACAAAGACCATTGTTTCTGGCCTTAAATCAAAAGTGTCCACAGTTGTGACAGGTTCAACCAAAGGTTCGATGTTCCAAATTACCAAAAGTGCTTTTTGGATGTTCACTGAGGGGAAAATAACCCTGTATTTATTAGAATGCAGAAAATCATGACATATTTATAGTGAGGAGAGGGCATTTCATAGTGTTTTTTTTCTAGGTTTGTGTTTTTTTAACCACTGTATGGCTCCCTAGAGGGCACTTTAGCATGTTTTATCTACCATAGGGGCATCTAGGAGGGCCAGTGCTTTGAAGCTTCTCACCACAAAAAAAAAGTAATTTTGGTAAATTAGCTTTAGAGCTGCTACTTAAGCAGGAGCCTAGTTAGCTATTTCCCTGCTGGTTTTAATATACGGCATATTGCCCCTTTAACCCTCAGCAAGAAAGCAAATAAGAGTTCCGAAATGAATTCCCTAAATATCTAACTTTTATGATCTTTATTGATCTCTCATAGTAGCAGTGGGAATTCGTTCACTACTGCAGCAAAACTTTGTACACCTGCTGTCAGTCTGAGCGGCAGGAGTGAGACTGAAACGCTGATGAAAACAAGCCGGATCGTGACTTGAGAATCTCAGCAGCACCTGCCAGAGTACTCGCTGAGATATTGAGTGTTGATGAAGAAGCCCCCCCACACACACACACAAATCCCCGGCAGATAGAAAAGTAGAAATTTGGGTGTTTTCGTGTGACAGGGGAGTGACAGTGGCACTAAATGCCTCTTTAAACATGTGCCAATTAATGCAGGAGGGAGCTGCCACCCTCTGCAGGCGGAGGACAGATTCAGAGGTACCCTGAGGCTCAGACTGGTTCAGAGGAGAGACAGATGCTCCAGCGACACCTTTGAAATGTAAAAAAAAAAAAGTCACATAGTGTTACTGTGGCCATGTGCACTGTGCGTTTTTTTGGTGTGGGAAAACTTTGAAGTACTTTTATTATCCTGTCAGGAGGGGCAAACCCACATATCACTCCTGAGAAGATGACAACATGGAGGAATAGAACACGCCCCAACATCTTTTGTGTTTAATATGAATATTTATTTAAAAATCCATAGTTCGATACAGAAATAGTCATCTATTATATGTATTATCAGACAATCAGTACTTCAGCCATGCTTTCTCTGATTAATTACGGTTTCAAAAAAGTACAAGATAATCTTTTTTTTTTCTTCCATTGTTGAACTTGTGCAAAGGAAAACCCACTAGAAAGCAATAGAAACACTGACACAAAATAGAGAAACGATCAATTCCTTTTTAAACAATTCATTTTTCTGAAGAAGGCATCGCACAATTCCAAGAAAATCGAGTGAAAGATTTAAGGCCATTTTTGTACAGTTAAGATTTTTCATATAGATTTTTTTTTATATTTCAAAACACTCAGTTTTTCAACAAAAGGAACTGGTGCATCCTTTGTAAAACTGTACATGCAAACATAGTGCACGTTGTTAAGAAGATATGACGAGCATACAATATATTATTTGGATAGCTTTAGTAAACAAAGATCTTATGTGTCTTAACACCTCACATGGTCTATTAAACCACTCGTATAAAGGTGCCACACGGGCACACACGCGCACGCACACACATACACACACTCACGAACGCACACCCAAAATATATTTATATCAAACACATGCATGTACACACACATACACTCATTCACTCATAATAATGATAATAATAATAATAACAATAATAATAATAAAATCCATTCAACCAAAGCAGACTAACAGAAGATAACTGGCACAAATGACTGTAGCGATAATATGATCATGTTTATGTGTAGGTATGGAAGCAAAGGCAGGCCAAAAAAAACAAACAAACAAATTCAAGTGTAATAGCTCTGAATTCATGTCACTAAAGAATTCTAATTTGAAACCCAACTCTCTCAGACGTGGGTTGAATCCCCCGTTTAAAAAATGTCCAGCTCATTTTAAGTTCTGTAATTTCAAAAACTACAGATTGGCAACTAAATATTTCTGTAGCATTTTACATGGTGGGTAACTTGGTGATAACGTTGTAACAGTTTGATGAATATAAAGCTAACAGGTAAAACTACATAATTACTGAAGTAATAACTAGGTAATAGCTTGGTATTAGCTATGGGTATATATGTGCAATATTAGACTCTAAGGGGCAAAAACAAAGGGTTATAACAGGGAAACACATTGGGGAATAAATGAGGGAAACTATTTAGTAATAGTAAAGCAATATTTTGGCAACAATATGCTAACCTGCTAATAAGAAATGGTAATATGGTGGCACAAATGTGGTGATATTCCTGATAATGAGGTAATACAGGTCAATGTTAATACAATAATTGGCTACTATCAGTGTATAACCTTCAAAAACCTCATGCAATTTCTCAGAAGACAAAATTGGTAATTGGCACATCATAACACTGAATTTCATTTTCTCTTGCCTTGTTTCAAGGTAACGCTGTACAGACCATACGATTAATGTTGTGACTTGTTACTCATCAACAAGTCCTGGTAGTTTCATGAATAATGAATAAAGAAAGCCAAATGCAAAATATAGTCTAATACAACCCAGCTATGCCCTATGTTGATACCAAGTTACTGCCTGGTTATTAATCTGGTAATCACATAGTATTACTTTATTAACTAATTGATATCAAACCTTTACCCAATAAAACCATATTATTTCAGGTGTAATGTACAATGTTCCTGTCAATTTAGTGAAATGAGCATGTAGGTAGATAGGTAGGTATTTTCCCACAAGTGGAACCAGGAGGTAGTAAGCCATCCAAATGGCATGATACAGGCGTCCTGTATGGGCTCTTTGTATATGGAACCTTACAAGCACTACAACAGCATCCTGGGCTAAAATGTGTCCAGGAGGAAACACAAAGTCATGGATGTCTCTTCTTGATATAATCAGGTCTGCCACTACATCTTCACTTGTTCCAGTGCAACCAGCAGCTTACATTGGCTAGTGTTACCTAACATTAGACAGATACTGCTGCGTAACTGACACTATCAGTCAATTTGATTCTCCTCTCCTTGTACTACCGTAAAACTTCATTTTAACAGTCATTTTGTGATAACTTTAATCAGTACTATGCTACTGGAGCAAGAATAGATGAAATTCAAGTTGTAATTTGCCATATTTTCCCTTTAACTTTATCCCCTAGCCATCCAGTTTTACCACACTTGTTTTTATCTTGATATACAGAAATTTGCAGGGATTCCCCTGAAGCTGTCACCAAATATGAACGTCAAACACTTCCCACTCCGAGCAGAAAGGCCCACCTCGCAAAAACATCCCCACTGTGCCTTTTCAATCAGCAAAAGCTATAATAAACCAGCCCTGACCCCCGCAGTGTTGGATCGCTAACAGTTTGGAGGATGTGAGTTTCGTAACATATCTGCCAGGGCAGTAATGAGCTCCATAGTTTGACCTGCAGTCCTAATGACGAGTCCAGCTACGCTTTGAACACAGCGGGCGGCTGCAGGAGTGTGACTGCACCGGCTCGGCTAACAGTTAGTCCAGCCGTATCAGCACTGTGGCTCAGCTGCAATACAGGATGTAAGGACTGCGAGAAAGGAAAAGTTCAAGTTGGGAATGTTAAACAACTTAACTTCAAATATATAAAATGTCAGTTAAAAATTATAATTGGTCACTCCACTGTACTCTACTGACCCTTAAGCCGTACATTTCTTTTACTTGCATTTGTGCACTGAAAAAGGAAATTAAAGCCAATAAAATGATTAAAATAATGAGAATAAAAAAACTTTCACATGTTGAAAAAACAAGCAAATCACACCTTGACACTCACAGTCACACTGCGCTACTACAGGCCATTTGCTGATAATGTAATGTGGTGAAAGACTGTAGCAGAGTAGCGAAACAAGATAATGACACAAGTGTCTGGCACTGCCGCAACAACGCTGAATACTTGGAGAGACTCTGTAATGAGCTGAGCGATAAGGGACATGGCATCGACTGAAAATGGCCAAAATGATGCAGTATGTGGAGACATTAGAGCAGCAATCAGCATGGTCGAGCACAGTATGTGTGTAAATGGTGCTGGGTTGATAAAACAAAGTGAGTTAATTGAAAAGTCTCCATTCTATAAAACATCAGTTGGTGGATGATGTGCTGGTCATGAGCTTTTTAATAATTGAGGCCAAATAAAATATTCATTATATCTGTTATGTTTAAATGTGGAAACATGAACCTTTATAAATAGAAAGAATGATACATATTTAACATATGTTAAAAGGCTGTAATATGTGATTTTTAACACTTCCGTTGTTGTTAAATTGTGTGTTAAACAGTTGATTACTACAACATGGCTGTGTATTAACTAACTGACACTGTCTGGTTTAACTTGGTAGTTAGATGTATAAAAATGGACGGTAACATCTGAAAACATCATGTCCACTTGAGAAAAATGTTGGCAACACCTTATAATAACCATCATTATCAAACTTTAGTTAATACTTATTTTACTGTTCACTTTATAAAGCATTTATTAAGCCATTGATTTAACTATAAATTAACAGTTTCTCAATGATGGTTATTATTAAGTTTTATCTAAATGCTTGTCAATGCTTTAAGACTTCCGAGTGTTGATAAACAAATATAATGTAAGCTTTAATATTAGTGCCATGCTTACATATCCTTTGACATTATGGGTGGTGAACTAACTATCCAATAATTTGTCAAAGGTTGGTGCATCCCCATTGTAGGTAAGACTTTTCAAAAACTTGATCTATAGTTGTTTTAAAAGATGTAGCTGTTTCATATAACACGCAAACTCGCCACATATTTTCACTCATCACGGAAGCACACTTCTTCGACACGACACTGATCAAACCTTTCACATTCGTGACAAAAACAGAACTCTCATTCTTCATTAGACTTCATTTAGAAACGATCGCTCGATACTGACATGACAAGAATCACACCGATCATCCCTTTTCCACATGATTGGCACATGTAAATACATATCGTAAAAACAAACATATAAAAAGCTATATCAAAGCTAAAGGTGCAATAAAAGTATACACCAAAATAAGAAAAATTAAACTGAACAGAAAGCCAACATAGGGAAAGTGTGTTTTTCTCTGCATTTTTGACCACTGGGCTCTTTTTGCTCAAACAGTATTTTGTTTGAGAGCAGCTGCTGTCGCTTTATACGTGGGGCAGGGATGTGGTGTTAAGACGACACGATGAGACAAAACCCCTGGGCATGTGGGCATCCTATTGCCAAGGCAGTTTGGAGGAGAACAGAGACAGAGAGAGACAGAGTAGCTATGCTTCCATTCACAAGTCAAAGAAGTACAACTCAAAAAACATGAAACGTTGGAAAACAGAAATTGCACAATTTGAATCTTCATCTACTTCGCTCAAGCAAATAAACTGGAATTTATAATGTAAGAAAGTACATTATGTGTTTTTAACAGTTACTAGTGTTGGCTACAGCCTACATTCTACAACCATGCTAGCAGTTGTATGAGGCTATACTGAGCTAAATGCCGATGTCAGCAGGCTAATGTGCTCAGAATATGTACAACAAAATGTGAACGCCCGTGTTAAGCATCTATAACGTTTACATGTTCACGATCTTGGTTTAGTGTGTTTTAGCATGCTAACATTGGCTAATTAACACACATTTACAGCTACTATTGGACAAAATACAAGACTAAGAGTTCACAGCCATGCTAACATTTGTACAAAGCTGTACTGAGCTAGATGCTAATGTCAGCATGCTACCAAGCTCACACTAACAACGTTAACATGCGTATGTGTAGCAGATATAATGTCTACCATGTTCACCATCTTGGTTTATGGCGTTAGCATGCTAACACTCGCTAATTAGCACTGACTTCACATTTCCCATGACACTAAACACAACATTCACAGCCATGGTAGTAGCTGGATGAGACCGTGCTAAACTAAATGCTAATACAATACCAGTGCTGATGTTTAGCAGGTATATTAACCATGTTCACCATCTTATTTTTAGTGAGTTAAAATGCTCCTATTTGCTTATTAGCACTCAGTGTCAAGTACAACAAAGGCTTAAGGGAATGTCATTAGTTTTTTGGTCATAAATCAAATAACTGGGCAAATACTTTTGTTTGATCCGATGATGGTTCTAGATGAAAAGTAGATGAAAAAAGGATGGGACAAATAATTCATGTTTGAAAAATGAACTGTTAAGCAGTGAACAGGAATCTTTTATAAAGCCAATTATGTTCTGAAATAAAAGCCATCCCTCATCTGATGAGCATAAAAATGATGCATTTTCTGTTCAGCTTGTCTTTATAACTTGCCATTAAATGGATGGAAACACAGCTAGTAGAAGAGAAAGAGGAACAAAAGAAAGGAAAGAAAGAGAGAGAGAGATAGACAGAAAGAAGGGAGACAGATCTCAGGCCTGAGAGCAGTGCAGACAGCCAAGGTGAAGAGACAAATGGAGATAGAGGCAGACAGACACTCATCCCCCACAGACGGACAGACAGACAGATGGGTAGAAGAGGTAGTGCAGGGCCACTATATGCATGCACTTGACTGAGGCTACACTCATGCAAAAAGGTTAATACAAACACCAGAATACAGTACGGTACAGTACAGCACGGTACGGTACGGTACAGAAGGGCTACCAGGACCTGCACTGCTGCTACCTGACACACATGCCAGGAGAGAGAGAGACAGAGAGAGAGAGAGAGACAGAGAGAGAGAGAGAGAGAGAGAGAGAGAGAGAGAGAGAGAGAGAGAGAGAGTATTCGAGCCTCATATTGAAACTGTGTATATAAAAGTATCAACATTAAAAATCCTTGATAGCATTTACTGTAAACAGTGAGTGAGTTGGAAAGAGAGAAAAAGAGAGAGCAAGAGAAAGAAGTTACAGAAGTCCAGCTATTTACAGAAAAGGTTAATTTAAGATCAAGTGATTCCTTTGCGTTGTCTGGAGACATTCTCTTCACATGTTTCCTAAGAGCTGTCCTTCATTTCTCCTCCCCTTCCTTTCATCAGCGCTTCTATTCTGAACAGCCTTTTTCCAAAACTCTCTCCAAAGCCTGTCCAGGTTTCCCAGGCAAAAAAACAAAAAATTCCAGACAGTAAAAGGAATGCTCGACAGTGGAAGTAAACAGACTCTCATTGGCTTTTCCTGTCCTCAAAGGCGACACTCTCCTGGTCCGACATGCAGCGACCATCGTGATCCACGACGACGAGGCCTGGAGAGCGGCTTTTGGGAAATGGAAGTATTTTGGGCGTAAAGTTCAGGTAACCCCTGACTCCAAAACCTTCATCCTCCCGGCTCCTCATATCTGGGTTTGGAGGGGTTGGCCCGGAGGAGTGTAGGGAGGTGGCGCTGGCGACGGCTTGATCCCGCGGGTCCTCATGTAGGAGAGGAACTGGTCGGGGATCTCAGCCAGGACATCTTTGGCGAGCCGGGCCATGCTCAGGATGTGGTTCCCCGTCCGGTCGATGTAGTCCCTGAATGGGACAAACTGAGAGGAAGGAGAGGGGAGCATATCTGTTACAGTGAGATTTGAAAAGAAAGAACAGCGAAGAATCAAGTGTACGATCAAAGATTAGCATCCGTAACTGCACTGCAGATTAAACTGTGTTTATCTGCTCTAATGATAGCTGCCAACATGTCAATGATTTTTTTTGCCTGAGATTAGGCAATATATTTTATGTCTATAAGTGTATATTATAGTTCTCCTTTACGGTGTTGTCATTTTTAAATTAAGTCAGCTGTGGACAATTTCAGACTTGTCAATCAACTGATGTAGGCTGCATTATCTTAATTAGTTCGCTAACTATAGCTGATAAAATCTGCTCGAGACAGTCATTATTTTAGCTGCAAAACTGTCGGGAATGAGGAGTCTGCTTTTGTCTACCTCTGTCCGACACCGAGGACCCAGTGTTAAAATAGTGTTAAAAAATAGGTTGGAATTTTGAGTTGTATATCTGCCACTGTAAACTATATGTGTATTTTGCAAGGAATATGAACAACTGACCGAGAGAATGGTCGATTGAGAGGAGTACAAGAGGTGAAAATAATAATGGGAAACCATGAGTGGAGAGACAGTTGGTTTAGGAAACAGAAGCAGAAAGAAGAAAGTCACAGAGAGGAATATTTCAGAAAAAGGAGCAGGTGGAGTGTAAAGATGAAGAACAAAAGTGAGAAACAAGATTAAGAGCAAAGGGATGACGGTGAAATGTCTGTGAGCAAAACAAGGGGGGGGGGGGTAATGGAAAAGAAAGAATCTGAATTATGTGACGTTATTCATCCTACTTGATTCAAGTTGCTTTGTTCACTATTTGAAAATGCTCGTAAAAAACAGTCATCTCTCCAGCCTGGATCACAAATTGGAGCTGCTATAGAGGAGAGAGTCTACCCTAATTATCACACTGCAGATTCGCCCCTTTTTCTCAGATGAAATGAGGCTGTCTGGTTGTCTGGTGAACAGGAGCTGGTGAATGTCAAAACTTTCTCCTTAAAAGTAAAATGTGATCCCTGAGGTCACTGAGATAAGCAGCAAATAGTGATGTCACGCTCTTACTGAAAATATTGGACATTAAAGCTCACTGGTGCCTTTAAGGGCTGCTTCAAGCTTTAGGACAGTGAGGGAGGAGCCGGGCTCAGGGCCAGCAGTTACGTGCCAAGACCTAGTTAGTTTTAACAAATGTCTGGGATTACTGGGATCCAGTATTACGCTCAAAATGTGGAGATTCAAACGGGTGATCAGCACCGCTAATTCTCACAATAGCAAATGAAAGAAGTTGTTCGTAATGAGTCAGTCTTCATGGATGTAACTGATTTCATGATGATGGAATTAAACATGATGTGTCACAGTGTACAGACTGACCTCCTGCTTCAACTATGACCTGATGTAACCGGGAAGTTGTGGGCGAGACCAACAAAATTTGTTGGGTCACGTGGCCGGCATAAACAAGACTTGACCTGGAAGCTAGAATTTTTGGCTATATGCCTCAGATGGCTTGAGGTCTATTTAAAATCTATGACTGAAAGTTACAGAAATACTTTTTTGTGATTCTGGGGTGAAATTGGGTAATGTTACAGTTGCTCCCATTCTAGAACAGTTATTATATATCAGAACAGATAGAAAATAGAAATAAGGATATACAATTAAATAAGGATATTTGATAAAAATATTGTGATATTTGATTCTGTGCCCAAACTCTTAGCATTTCTGAAGTACTTTTGAGGAGTTTAGTAAAAAGATTTATCGACCAGTGGTCAAAAATGAGATATATCTATGTTTTTATCGCACATAGCCTCAAAATATTCATGTCATTTTTAAGACCATATTGCCTACCCCTTGACTACTAAATACAACAATACGTATAGAAATTCTGAATGTGCATCGTATCACAACAGATAACCACAATGTTCTCAACAGCCTCACTGTGAGGCAGCTCGTGTTCATTGCCCTCGTCTTTGGCTACAATGCTGAGTTACCTGATCACTGTGATTAATAAAATAAAATACAATACAACAAATAAGACCTAAAACAAACACTGAGGTCACATTTTTCTCAAAACTTGTCTGGCTAAAGAACCCTCGGACACCTGCTGTTGTTGTTGACCACTGTGACTCATCATTTACATTACAAGACTGCTCAGTACTGCTCAACTAGATGTGGACAGATATGAGGTTATCTCGTTTACTTAATGAGCTGTTGTCATCCACAATCACCAGATCATCTCAGAGGCCAATTTATGCTGGAAACCCTCGCTGCAAAAAGTAAACCTTGCTGTGTCCCTCTGGGTTATTAGCTGGCTGATAATGAGAACTTGTAGGCAGAGGTAATGTAACATTCCACAAGTGAAGCTTAGTTTTACACTATCTGTGGGTCTTTTCTATGCGTGTGTGTGTGTATGCCCTTCAGCTTGTTAAAAAACCAACTAATGAGTTAGCCTCCCTCGCATCACGTGGGCTGAGGGAGGGTGTGAGGGAGCAAGATGCGACAGCGGCAGTAAAAAGGTCACGCAGGAGAGAAAAACAAACAGCTCATGCTTAATGCTTGCATTACTTTTGGTTGTCTTGACATTAGGATAACAAGTAATGATTGTAAAAAAAAATAATAATAATAATAATTTAAAAAACAGACACGAACAAATGGATGAATACATCGAATGGTGTAGGGACAAGTAATCATAGTTTAGAGTTTGTTTTTTCCACTTTATATCCCAAAATCTGCACTGAAGATTTAACATCAGAGCCAAAAATGCAGCTGATTTCAGTTGTATCGACTTGTGGTGCCAAGAGTCTCATCTTTTTTTTCTGTCCATAATGCACCACCCAGGGCTCTTCTGTGTGACTGTAGACCCCACGCTGCCCTGCAGGCTTTTTAACGCGTACATTAAGCCGGGGTTACAGCTGAAGGTGACGCTTCATCCACTTTAATAAGAAAGAAGCAGAGATTTGGCAGACCCCTAACAGATGCTGCGGGGCATGCCATTTTCTGTCTGTGTATGTGTGTGGTTCATCTTGCCGCCTGTCGTGTGCTGCATCACAGGGTCGAGGTGACCGGGTGTCTGACTGCATGGACAGAGATGGATGACCTGGACTGGACTCAGCTGTGTTTTCCATCACTTGCCTTCAGCCAAATAAATCCTCTGTGAAGTTGTGATTTTAAGGGAGAAAACATCTTCCGGCTGGAATGCCCAACATTAATAGTCCACTGACTTCAGTTCTGATATTTTTGGATAATTAAATGCAGAGCATGTCAATTCTGCCACTAGGGGATGCTCAATCAAAACAATGAAAACTAAAGAGGTCATTAGAAAACATCATGAAGTAGCGTGGGATCTTGGGAGTTGTTGTGAGAGCAGTGGTTAAAATTTGTCAGAAAACAGGTTCACAGGTGAGGTGGTGTGTTTTTATATGTTGGTACGTTGTTTGTTCTCACGTTCGCCAACTTCCTTCCACTATCAGAAGTTAAAGCGACAGTCGACCGAAAAATGAATCGCACCGTTACCTTGAAGAAAATCACACATTTCTTATTATTTTAAGGTTAATGAAAACCACCTAGATCAACTTGTCCAGCAGTAGTCTTATGACTATTTAGACCAGGAGCTCTGGAGCTCCAAGGGTTTCAAAAGCTCCAGGCTTATTGTGTGTCAACGTGTTCTGATTTAATGGTAATGTTATTGAGAATTTGTACGAATAAAGCATCAGCTGCCATGTTATAAGTTGCATATTCCAAAATGAATGTGTTTAGTTTAATTACCATGGATCAGATTAGGGTGGTTTAAGTTAGTATTTGGCCTGGTGGTGTCAACTACATCATGATGGATAAAACTCAGAACAAAAGAGATTATAAAAATCTACATGGCCAAGTGGCAGAGCCTATTTGGAAGCATGGACGTGGTTTTATTTGTCATTTCAGTGAAAACGGGAATGGTTTGAGATAAAGAAAGAAGTGTGTACCTGAACAATATCCCTCTCAGCATATCTTCCTCTGGATGAGATTCTGACTTCATCACCATCTAACTCAACCATGGCTGAGGAGAACACAGAGAAAACAAAATACACATGAGCATTATTTCTCACTGCTGTCAATGAGCTCACAGCTCACGTTTCTGTATTTCTATAGAGCAGAAAATGAGATTGTGCATAATGACAATTTATATTGTGTAATCATTTCATTTCATCCTCTATCATTTATTTCACAAGTGCAAATCACAGCACTTGTTTTGTCATTTGGATGACGCTTTGCCTTCTTTCAATTTGAAGCAGGCGTGGAGAGGAATGAAGGAGAGTGAATGTGACACAGAACAGGATATTTTCTAACTGGAGAAGGACTCCAACTAATCAAGACAAAACCAGGGGCTCGTACCTGAAAGAATGGTGACTTCTATTCTATAGAAATGGTTTGGGTATGAAAAGTCTGAAGGATGGGAAAAACATTCCTTTCAAACTCTGCTAAATACAGGCATCATTGAAAATTTACACAAAGGTTCAAAATAACAGGTAAAAAACAATCATGTTTCAAGTATGTCATTCAAAATGGAATAAGCCTTTGTATGTGTTAACAGTGTGTGTTCTAATTTATAGAACACACACTGTCATGATGTGTCTTGTTATCTGAATATAAAATGATCTACAGGATGTGAGATTTTCCTAACATCCCACAGCCCAAGTAGAAAGTTTCTTACACATGAATATTACTCACAAGTTGTAAAATCTTTGTTGACTTACCATCAAATTCTGCAGGTCCGACCCCCACAATAATGATTGACATTGGCAGGCAGGACGCCTGCAGCAGAGGAGATCACAAATGATATTTGATCCACAAAACTGTAAAAAGTGGTGTGTGAATTTAACATATCCAGCCTGTCTTCATGAGCGGTAAACAAAGCATCAAGTATAATGTTTATGTCTCCCCAACATGTATAGTATGTACAGTGAGTGTAAACATTCGTGTGTGTCTCTGCAGCATCTCCTGAAGTGCTGTGGGTTGAGACATCGCAGTGAATAATATTGGAGACGAGGGAATCAACAACACGGCTTACAAATGACGTGTTTCTGTGTGTGGCTGTGTGTATAAGTATCACAGAGCGTGTATTAGAGTGTGTGTCTTCATTGTATTGTAATGGGTTGACCTCAGGCTGCAAAGCAGTAGATGATCATATCAAAACATCTCATTTATTTTGCTCTTTTTGGTAAAGGTCTTCTTTATGTTTCTACCACCACCTCCTTCTACCGTGTCGCCTCCTTTTCTTTCCATTTCTGCTTTTGAAGACCTCAGATGGATCACTGCCTTCGTAAATATAGTTGCACTGTTCACTTTGTTTGTATTCTACATCAGACACTCTGGCTCCCCTCTGGAGCATTCCATGACCTGACAGTGATGGAGAGGAAGGTTGGAGGCTGAATTACAGGCTGTCAAAAGGGAGGCCGGCAACAGCAAACACTAAAATAAATATAACAGTAGTAAAGGCTCCCTAGTCACGCCGTATTTCTGTTGGCATTACAAAGGAGGACAGATATCAAGAGATGAGTAAAATATTTTTCAGTACCAAATATTTCAATCAGCGACCCTCATGTTTACGTTCTGGTCAATTTAAACACCTGTTTTGTAAAGGAAACACTACGTGCCTTTTCTCCATGAAGTGACTCCATTGTCAAAACATCTACAAGCTGACAGCGATCCAACTCACAGCTGCACAGCTGTTTTCCAGCTCTCAATACCTTCCCTAACAACCAGTTGATACAGACAATTTCACATCTACTAGGTTCTACGTAAATCAGCAGCTGTCTTTGTGGCAGAAGGCCTCTCTTCATTCATTTGTCTCCTTTGTTGTTAACAATTCCGTCATTGCATATGTGTTATTTTTCATCTTTTGTGAGGCATGTTGTATCCCATTGCATTTTTTTTATGAAATCTGCTTCTAAGTATAGATTTATTAGTTTGGGTTGAATTGCACATTCACTGCATTTTTGCCTTTGGGTTTTGCTTGAGGTGAGGGACACTTCATTAATTGTGAATGAAGTTGCAAATTGACTTTATTGAGAGAGGTTTTGGTGCAGATAAAGATAATAGATAATATCAACTGCAACTTGGGATTCAAGGCTGTAGGTCTGATTGTATGACTTAAGGGTTGTAATGGTCATGCTACTTGCTTAAAGTTTATTTCCTCATCACTCCAGGTCAGTTAACTTTCTTTTACCAATTAAGACAGGCGCATGAACCCCAGTGTACTGTCAGGTGTCACCCTTACATTGACGATAGACTCCTTGGCCTGGGCCATGTCGGAGATGACGCCATCCGTGATGATGAGGAGCACAAAGTACTGGGAGCCATCTTTGACTGAAGCTGCATACCTACACACAAAAACACACAAAACTATCTTTGTAGTTATTTCTGTGCTGCCATCCTCCTTTGTTTACTATGATGATTCAAATCATAAGCTGATCAAGCATCGTTCTGTTTGATCTTAATTAAAGTATTTAGCTTGTTCCCAAATTAAATAGAGTACATCAAAATAGTTCTGAACATTATTTTCCTCACTGAATAAATGTCACTTACCTCCCACTCTGGAGGATCTCAATCTGTCAAGCACATCTATCTTGTGTCAACTCTATAGATCCTCGGCTCAATACAGGCTTTCAATTTATCCTGCCATGTTGAGTGTGACCTTTTACTCCCCTGTGAGTCGTGAACCGACTGCTACTGATATTTACACACAGAGATTTTTTCGTTCGCTTCGGCTTCACCTTTCTGCACCAGGAGGTTAAATCTATGATTATGACTGCCTCCTTCCCACTAGAAATAGCTGGTATTTAAGTGTTACTCTGCAGATAGAAAGATGGAAAGGTAGGACAACAACTAAACAGAAGAGAGGAAGAGCAGGGTAGGAGAAATTAAGTAAACACTTAATAAGCTGCATGTGGGAGTGAAGTAAGACACACAGGAGAAAAGGGGAGTTGTTATTGAAATATTGAGAGGAGGTGGAGGTGGGATTACAGATGAGGGAGGAGGGTGACGGCAACAGCCTGTACTTGGTAACACACTGTTAGCAGGGACTGAAGTTGGCAGTACAGTTGCGGAAAGACTCTACATGAATCTTAAAATGCCTAGTTTTGAAATGTTTTAACTATTACAGGAGGAAGAGAGTAGAATGCTTGCTGATCAATCTATACTCACCAAATTCTTTAGGAAAAACTATATTAATGAGATGTAGTCTGACTGAGTTCTTTGCTGTGTAGGATTTTGCTACTTTATATTCAAGTTATTTTTTGAGTGCAGAGAACAGAACAGAAAATGCATCTTTCATTACTTTACAAAGCAGTTGGATTTGTGTATCACATGATCATATGATGTCAAAGATCCATCTTGCCAGGCTTCAAGCTATGCATTTGTGGCCTAACACACAGCTGCTGAACCAACCAGGTTCCCTCAGCCATTATATGTGCATGGTTTAGGTGTGACATCCAGCGAAAGAAGCAACTGTTTGAAACCTAGATTAGGTTAGTGTAAGCAAAGATGCTGCTTTAGCAGTTATATCAACAGTTATATCAGTTGGTATTTTTCATTGAAAGAAGAGCAAAGAACAGCACTGATGACAGCTTTTCTCAATGAAAAAGATATTTTTGCTCTACTCTTGACTGGGTTTGTTTTTGTTTTTTAGCCCGTGACTGAAAACGACAGACAGATTTTTTATTTTTTAAAAGTAGTTCCCATGGAGGACTTCCCAGATTTATTCATTTTTGTCTCCTGTCAGGACAATGTAACAGTTGTAGCTCAGATTAAAGACTGGAAACAGGAAAAAAACAGCTAGCCTGGCTCAATGCAAAGGTAATAAAAAAAAATAAAAAAAATAGTATCCCAGCATTGCTGAAGCCAAACTGATAAGCAGCTCACTTATCAAAATATCTGAATCCATACAAACCCCCTCAGGCGCACTAACACTCTAAACAACACTTTTTGTGCCATGTTAATAAACAAGATATAACGTGTTAACTGATGGGCTGGTACAGTATGCTTACATTATCTTTTTAATAGAGCCATCTTTTTCCAATCCTTATGCAAAACTAACCTCTTCTGACTGTAGCTAAATAAGCCAACGAGCCACTCTGAAGTACTGTTTGTATTTAGAGTAAACAAACAAGATACAGTACAGCATGTTAATTAGTGAGCTTTTTAAAGTTTGGTGAGAGCTGTTTACCCTAGTTTGTTCAGAATTAAGCTAAATGCCTTCCAGCTTCATCTGCAAATAAAAAGAATATCAAGATTTTGATGTACTTACAGAAATGTGTGACTCATTTGTGCAATTAAAAATACATGTTACAGAGGAGTGAAGAATCATTAAGGTGTTTTGATGGAATGAGCAAAGAAGGCAGTAAGGAGTAGAGGAGTAAAAGGAGTTGCTGTTACTGTGACATTACAGGAGAAATGAAAGTAAACTGCTGCCTCTGTATCACTGTTTCTCTTCAGAGAGCCTTTGCCTCTTCATGTGTAACCACCCAATTAAGATTCAGTAAATTACCTTCTAAATATGTGAAGTAACCTGATGAGAGGCTTCACTTGAGTACATCTCTTTAATTACACACTTGCATCATTAGTTCCTAAATGTCTATTTTTTTTATTTCAGAACTTTGTCTGGATCACATGTCCGCATGACAGCATAAATTGTGTTCTGATCTACACAGAGGCACAAACAAACATGCAATCAGCTGTCAGCTACTTTGTCTGTTTAAGTCCTCAGTTTCTCTCGCCAGCTCTTGTTAGCTACCTGGCAACACCCTCTGCACGAAGCTTATTAAAGAAAACCTGCGAAGTGTCAATTACAGAGTGAAATGTACTTGGTGTTCTTTCACGCATAATCAAATGATTTGAAGTTCCTTATATAAGCAGTGTTGTAAGTGTAAAACATTGTGCACGTGGTATGATGACAAGTGAATAACTGAAAATAAGACTGTGGAAAAGTACATCTAAGAACCCAAAAACTGGAAGAGTAGGAAAAGTTGGTCAAAATGTGACAATTTGACATTAACTGACATGTATCTGAGTTACCTGGCCACATGGTTGATGACGGGGGAGAAGTTGGTGGGTCCGTAGAGCTGAACTGACTTCAGACTTTGGTAGTAGGCTTCCATCACACCGTCAATGCCCGCACAGTACGGGTTCTGAGGGTTCCCATTCTAGATTGACAAGACGAGACGAGACGAGACGAGACGAGACGAGACGAGACGAGACGAGACGAGACGAGAAGAGAAGAGAAGAGAAGAGACACAATTTACATATTCCAAGTGTTCAAATTAAACTAAAAGCCCTCTACTCCCACTAACATGCATTCTTGTGTCACTTGGGTCATGTCAGGTCGTTTGCCCCCTAAGCTGAGGAAACACAGCAGGGGGATACACTTAATGTGTGCTCAGCCTTGCAAATTGCAAAAATTCAATCATCTTCATCAGTGGGTACAAGGGGTGGAATGATTCTCAAAATTCACTGACTAAAGTGGTAAATGGTAAATGGACTTGCATTTCTATAGCGCTTTTCCAGTCTACTGACCACTCAAAGTGCTTTACAATATTTACCACATTCACCCATTCACACACACATTCATACACTGATGCCATTCATACAGCTACTCTGAGGTAAAGTCAGCATTATTATGTAAATGCAACATGACTTAGAGCATCAGTCTACTGGGGTCCCTTAAGGTGCTTGTTAGTAGAGAAAGTGATTCTGTGTTCTTGTGTTATTGGCAAGCGTTGGTGTAAATTGCTCTTAAATTCTGCCCCCTCTTTCGTTGCATAAGAAGCATCTTTAGGGACATAATGTCATATTTTTTTAGTTTGTCAGTTCTCCATGGGAACAAGAATAAATAAAATGAAATAAAATAAAATAAAATAAAATAAAATTTAAATAAATAAATAACATTGACTTGTCAGGAGCATGATGTTTTGAGTGCAAAACCCCTGTGTTTGATTTGTGAGCATTTCTGTTGAGTGATCAGAGCTCTAAAAACCCCATACAGGGAACAGCTACACGTCTTACTCCCTCATTTTCAACCCCAGCCCCTTCAGTTTCATACCAAGGCAAACTCGTGGGAGATCCGACCGTCAGGTGGCAGCTTGGCTCCGAACCCCAGTGCGGGAAACATCTTATCGCTGTCGTAGTCCTGGATGATTTCTCCTACTGCCTTCAAGGCCATGGCGTAGGCATTCAGCTGGTACGGACTCATGTAGTGGAGGGAGGTGGGCTGGGCTGGATTACCTGTTTGTGAAAAAGGGAACACACAGTCAGAGGACGTGGGAATGATATTATGCTTAGACGACTGAAGAGGTGATGTGGGCACAGCATCAAGGTGATGATTCAGTCATTCTTAAAAAGTAGTTTTTTACTGCTCAGTCTTGACAATATTTTATAGATGCAGTTATTCAAAATAAGCACAATAACTATAATGTATTATCAAAAATGTATTATCAAAACCAAAATGTGTGTGCTTTCTACAATGGTTTTGGAGTAATGATTTGGACAACATGTTCAATCACACTTTAAAATCATAAAATAAGTACGTCTAAAATTGTGAAATTAAAAAATCAGAATATATATCTGTAGATACGTTTTACTGACAGAAAAAAGGAAACCCACGCAGGTAATAATTACCTGTCTGTTTTGTTAAAAACATGAGCTGTCAGAGACTGTGTGGGCTGAATGGTGCTTTAAGGGAACCACCATGCCTATCTGAAAAGCCACTTGAACCTCAAAATAATGTTTTTCCAATTCTCATTCTTCATTCCCTGAATACAGCAGCCAGTGATTCAATAAACAACCAACAAATAATTCTCTAGTGTTTCTGTTCTGTCAGTGATAGAACTAAATTGGTGATAATCACGTTAATGGGTTATTGATGTGAAACATTTTTTGTCTCCCTCTACACGACTGTCCTTATTGCTGTTAAAGCTGCTTTATAATAAACTGCAGAACTTTACCAGCCATCATTCTCAATTGAGATTTTAGTGAGAGCCAGACAAGATCAAGTACACCTGAACCTCAGACACCACCACATTGAATTTGCTGTTCTTACTGCCGCTGCCTGTCCTGCTAAGACCCAGCTCAAGGGTAGATGGATAACACGGTCCTTAATCACAGCTATCATAGCACGTTACTGCACTCAGCTTTAGCTGCCAGGTGTGATGGAGAGGGCTATTAGGAAACACTTGATTCCCCATCTGCATATATTTGAATAAATGCTCCCAAAGCATTCAGTACACTTTGTGTGTCTTCGTGTGCACATCCAAAATGTTTGTGTCTGTGTGTGTGTGTTTACTGGGAGGCTCACCATTAGAAGCTGTGAAGTCAATGGCCACGGTGAAGTTAATCTGGGTCCTGAAAAGACAAGAGCAGATTATTCCTTACTCAACAATAATTTTGCTCTTACAGTTTCTCTGTCTCTCTCCCTCTCTCTAACACACACACACACACACACACACACACACACACACACAATCGGGTTAAAGTGATCAGTGTTTGAGAGTGCAAACATAGTTCTTCTCGCCCTTAAGCCGTGACAGTGATAAGGAGACAGCAAGTTTCTGAGCTTTCACACCAAACAAGCAAACACGGCATTGCTCAGAGGAAGGTTGTTGTATTCTAATGGAGAACACAGCTACAGTCTACTTAACAACTGCACATGTGAAAATAGCATGTAGCACCCTGACTCTGCTCCCAAAATTCAACTATATTTACTGTGATAGCTGCCATTTACAAGGTGCATCCACTGGTATTCTGGTAGACAGGAAGTGAAATCTAAAAAATTGCTAAATTAGACTGAAATAAAACATGGACTATTTGATTTTAAGTCACTAAAAGTTGCATTAAAAATGGAATTAAGATACATCATAACCTTTACTATGACTTGAGCAGAAGATAATGGGTTACGTGGAAATGTTCTTATCTCTAAGCAAAGTCTAGACTTGATGCAAGTGATTTTCCTGCTGATTATGTATGGATAGTGCAGTTTGGGCAGTTTTCAGTAATTGCATCTAAGCCCGTGGTGAACTTGCCATGAGCTTAATGAACAATGCGCAGTAGTGACACACTGCCAAGATGTGTGTTTAGCTTCGTCTGTCCCACTAACATGGGATAATAATTCCACAGATTGCGTGTTGCCTGGCCTCAAGACAGAATTTGTGCTGACATTGTGTAAGCGGAAATTGCAATCCATAGGCATGTAAACTGATCTTAGATTTACACATTACAGCTACGTTACAAATAACATTCTTAAACATGTTACATGTTTTTTTATGCTCAATATCTATCAGAACAAAAAGCACAGCTAAGGCAGATGGAAATGGTTTTGCTGGTATTTGGTGATAAATGATTGTTGAACTGAACAAATAAAAAATGTTGACCTTGTGATAGTGGTAGATGGAAAGTCAGGGGAACAACCAAATTCCATAGTAATCTATGCAGGAGCTGCTGGGGCATTTCACATAGAACCTAAAATGTTAACCTCATGCTGGCACTAAATGAGAAGTCAGGGGATCATCAGAGTCATTTGGATTTATCATCTGAGAACAATTAATGTCTGTACCTAATGTTGTGCCAAATCGTCCGGTAGTACCTGTATACTCTGAGATGTTTAACTGGACGAGGGGAAATGTAGAATATTTGGTAGTGCAAAAGGAAAAGTAAGGGCATCTTATGAGTAGTATTGATCTTCTAGGTACCATGAATGAAAAGATTTCTTATTTTTACTCTAAATGTATATCAGTTCCAAATGTTGATCAGTCTTTTTGATTACTAACCGCTATCAGTATCAGCCCTAAAAATACCTACTTGATGTTGGTCCCTATTCAAGAGAGTGTGGAAAGCAGGTTAGAAAATGCAGTTTGTGTCTTTGTATATTCCACATTGTGATCATTCCCCATGTTTAGCTTGCAGTCTGCCCGTAAGGATCAAATGGTTCTCTATAATGACCTACAAACACATTACGCATATCATTCATGTCAAAGATAGAGATGATGAAAAAGAAGCCTCATCAAAGAGAGATGAAAAAAGACAAACAAATATCCGCAGCACCCTGCAAGAGAAAATGGCATGTCTCTCAACATCACAACATCTCTTGTTAACCTGCAGGAACTGGATGTGGTTAAGCACTCTGTCAGCCTGTCACAGCTCTTTCACACCAATCCTCACCCTCTGCCACACGTAAACACACACTGTCTTCCTTACACACATCTGTATTCCGATAGTCAAACAGCCAATGGCACATCATATTTGTCACCTCTGCAGCCCTGTGTAGTGCAGGCACTTTGCCAACCAGAGGGGACAGAGGGGCAGGGACAGAGGACACCTTATCATCAGTCCACAAGTTTGAGCTGTCCTCTCATGTTAGCATATCAATGTAAGTAGAGTAACCGCTTGACAAAATGGGCAGACAAACTGAACTTGAAGTATAATTATGCCTACATTATTTTCCCAGAACCCTCTATCAAAGCAAATGCCAAGCAAGGAGCAATGAGTGTGGGAAGCCTGGCCTCGTGGCTGTGTGCATACCAAGTGACCACCACTTAGTAGTGGAATGGACAGTAGAGCTGGTATTCAGAGCCACGTAGCTTGAAAAGCTTCTGTCGAAGTCTCTGCTGGAAGGACAGAGTCTGACGGAGCTATGCCTGTCACTGGAAGCACACTCACTGGGAGTTCCACACGTTTGCCTCGGTTATTGTTGTTGACTGGCAGCCCGTTAAGCTTGTACCGTACAGCACAGTTATCAGTGGGTTAATGTGTTGCGTTTACTGACACCTTAGTGGAATAAGTCCCCTTAAAGCGTGACATAATTTCTTTGCCAGGAAAAGCTAAAGCTAATTCTACCAACAGGCAGCAGCTACAGCGTCACCCAGTGTTCTGATCTTTATACTTGCCGTAGCAGCTGACGCACAAAATAGATCTCTTGCAATGTTGCTGTTAAACTGAGTTTCAGTAACCTTATTTTTTGTTTAGTTTGGCGCCGTAAAATGACCTTCATCTTAGAAATGTCATTCCATTCATTAAGACAGCCATCGTTCAAAATCACTTTGTTGTTAAAAATCACCTTGTTAATGGATGTTACTCGTCTCAACAAAATTGAAAATACTACAAAAAGTCCAGTAATTGAGCTTTTCTAGGGGACAGCTGCAAGGACAAGAGAGCATAGTGAGGAGATCTGAGTGAATTCTGGTCCAGTTCCCCATGCTGGCACAAACAAGCTTCAGCCCAGCAGCCTAAATTATGCATGTCCTCTTTCTCCCCCTCCCAATCTCTCTCTGTCACGCACACATACAAAGTTTGGGAGAAGAACTCCTATTGTATGAATGCGAGGGGACATCCGAGGAAACGAGGTGAATTGGGGGATGGACAATAAATAAATTATGAAAAAAGCAGGAATTGGCAACAACATAAGGTGGTCCAAAATAGAGATCATTGAAAGAAAACACTTCAAAAGTGGGTTTGAATGGCTGAGTGACTTGTAGTGATCATCAATTCTCTGCAGTTTGACTGTGGTACTTTGTGCTGAAGCTATCATAGCCATCGTCGTTAGCAAGAAATCTTCAGAAGTCGATGTCAGAGATTCTTGCTCTACAAAGTGAATATCACTCCTCACGTTTGACACCGTCAGTTTGACTCCAAATGTAGAGAATATCAATATCCAGATCAGAACACAGGACATTCTCTAAAAGGTCAACTCTGTCCTCTGCATTAATCATACAAGAACTTGAGTGAGGCAGTTTCTTGGCTCTTGTAGTTTTCCCTGGTGATGTGTGTTTCTGGATGTCATCCAACTGGCCAATCTGTTTTTTAATGAGTATTTCAAATCTGCTTGAGACATATTACATGATATATATGTACTCTCAAATTGCTTGTATAGTTAATAATAGAGTCAGTGAAAAATGATATCAACTGCTGTAGCTTCTGTTACCCTAAATATAAAACCATATTATCAGAAATTCTGAATTCAAAAGTAAGAAGAATTATGATTTAAAAAGGTGAACTGAAAAGGAAAATGTAAAATGAAATCAAACAGGAAACAAAAGTGGATAAAAAACAGTTTTAAAAGTTCAGAGAGGTTCAGTTATCATTTTAGTTGTGTTATATTCTTGATCACAGATTTCTTTTAACAACCTGAACACAAGTAAAAATTGATAAACAGTTGTCTGAAAAACCAACTGGTAGTGATACAACTGAATCAAATCAGTCAGCTGGAAAAACTGCATAGTGTGACGCAAGCTCAACATAAAACACTCATGCCAAACACCTTGGGAACAATGAAGGAATGCTAAAACAGATAAGACAGGGGTGGAGAAGGGTGCTACTTAGGCCTCTGGCACAGACCAGAAAAATGCATGACATCACACTTGAATGTTTTATAGGACACAAAATAACCTCAGCAGCAAAACGAGATCTGCAACAAATCATCACTGCAGAACAGGTTCAAACCAACAGAATGTTCTGGAGGGAATGATAAGGAATTTTCAGAGGCAGTGGCCTAAACCACAGCATCACATGGTTGATGGGAGCTTAGCCTGCCTTAAAGACCAAATCTTATCGTTCTGTGTCCTGAAGGTACAGGAAAACATCTCAAACCCTGTGTCATGACGTTTTTTCTGCTTCAATCGCAACCCCCCTGGCTGCAATCCATCTCTTGGCAAGTTGTACTATCCATTTGGCTCAGCAATATTTAATTTAGTGAACAGGCAATCAAACATACTTTGAAGTCTGCATACAAGATAAATATAAGAACATATAAAGACCACTGTTTTGTCCGGCCTAAAATGACAATGAAACCACAGATACAGTCATTTCTAAGAGATGTATACCCTGTCTTTTTCTTTAAATCTGGTGTTCTGATTTGTTTTGCTAAGCACACACAGTATCTTGTAGGACTGTGTTCAAACAACATGGCTGCCCAGTAGTGAATAGTGTGTGTAAGCCTCTGTGTTAAATATGTACACTATATAATAATGTGTTTGGGGTGACAGGGGGATGCCCCTTTACCAGCTGGTTTTCTGTCACTCACTGATCTTCCCCTGCTGTTAAAGCCAACAGTGACTCAGTAAGGAACCAATATGACAAAATATCACGCAGCGGGAGTCGGACTGATGAGGAGCTTGCGCACTACATTTAAATCAGCTTTCCTGCAGACAGAACAGGCTGGATGCTGGTGTCTCTCCTAAATCTTCAAAGCATCTCATGTCTAGACTCTAACATGATTATCTCTGTCATATTTCTATTCTGGTGTGTCACTATCTCTATGTTTTGATGTAATCTTCCTCTATTTATTATGTTTCTTGATTTACCTCTGATCTTAACTAGCAGCGCTGATTGGTGTGGTCAGAAATGCTGTTTATTGTTACCACATCCTCCCTTAAAACACAGCAGCAAAGTGAGAATTTAAATCCCTGGCGACAGCAGAAAGAATAGGGTGATGAATTACGCTTAAAATTTCATGAAATATGTTTTCTGATACATTTTCTGTGATTATAGTATCTTGCTGAAATATCATTTTTAACTATTCTTTATAGTTTATGCAACTGCTCCGAGTAGCCAAGGTTAGAATTTTTCACAGTAAAATTCACAGAAAATGTCCATTATTGATCAATTAAAATCCACAATACTGTGGCAAATCTGAAAGCTGGCAAGTCACATTTCACTCAAGTAAAATAAAAAAAACACAACTTTCTTCAGAGTTCTCAAATAACCTACACATTGTGGCAGTTATGAAGTCACAACTACTCTTTAACTTTCAAATTGCTGTCAGAAAGTCAAGAAGAACCATACTTTGACCAAAAGACTTCTGTTTTTACAAGTATATCAGCATGAAGGGAAATCACTGAAAACCTACATTATTGTCCTGACAGCCAGTCTCAATGGGCTGTGTACCCTGTAAAAGAAGTGTTTGTTTTAAAGTAAAAGTGTTCTATTTAAGACAGGAAGTGTTTCAGTGTTCACCAGAAGTCTCCTCTCCGCTCATATTTAAGTACCAGAGGGAAACATATGCATGAGTGCACTGAGTGGCCTAAAAACAGCAGCAGAGGTTGTGTGATGTGACCTCTCCTGATG